>NC_079504.1:26824155-26997291 GCF_030052815.1 Hevea brasiliensis | reverse complement strand
ACTATATTTCCATCATATATGAAATAACAATACTATAAATATGTATAGTACATGACATAAAATAATGAGAGTGATAAGTACATAAGTTATACGAATAAGTGCTTGGGACCTATGTTCCCATTATAATAACATGGAAATGGTATAAAGCATAGGTAGTACATGAAGTGAAATAAAAATATGTTATGAATCATTAATAGTACATAGCATGAAATAATAAAACTATAAGTGCTTAATAGTACTAATTTGCCCAAAGTATGCCTAGGCTTATATGTATATAGTTGAATCGATTGGTATACCAATTAGGGACCATAGATAGCAGTACTGCTTACAGAACAAATCATGAACTGACAATATATGTCTGATATGATTGTTCTACAGGTTATATGCCTACCCATTGGCCATTGTGCCTAACTTGATTTCTAGCTTTAAGCTCGATAGTGCTGGACATGCAGCCTCATGCCTCGATGACGATATCGGGCAGACATATGGTGTCTAACCAATATACACATGTACATCCAAATTTTTATGATTTGTTATAGATTTCTTAGGTAATCGATAAAATTAATTAAGACTTAAAATACAATAAGTAATCATAAAAGATCCCGATAATGTTAATTGTTTCCAAAGAGCAATAAAAATATAAAAGACCCAGAAATTATGATTTGCATATATAAATTCAATTGTTTAATTATTGTTATTATAAATTATGCACCACTAAGCGTTATGCTTAGCGCGTTGGTTTTCCATCGCGTAGGTACTGAAGAGCAGCAGCCACTACAGTAGTGTTCAGACAGAGTTCCGACTAGATTTGCCACCGACCAGACTTTTGTATTTTGGTAGGGTCCATGTATAGACTAGTATTTTGGTTCATTATGTCTAGTCATGATGTATTTCATTTTGGACTTGTAATTAAACTTAAGATTGAAATGAAAACTTGTAATTTATTATCTATGAATTTCCATATGAATCAATAGATGATGCTTCATTTTGAGATCTTATAAATAATTGTGAATAATATGATAAAAGAGAATATGATATGGAAATTTGTGAAATGAATATGGACATGTTAACAGGTGATTAGTGGAAACCCGCCAGATGCTAATAAAACTGGGGAGGCTCTATTCGGGTCTCCACAGAAATAGGATATAAAAAAAAAAAAATTACACATAGAATACATGTTTTAAATGATATCAAAAGTTTACAATAGATATAACAAAACAAGATAGGATGCTCCGGTACCGAATGTGGCACTCCTTGCTCGGCTACACTGTAAACGGGTGAGGGGCGTCACAGTTTTGATCTGTGGTGGTAACAGATATTTTGTTACATTTATTGATGATTTTTTCAAATTTTTCTATGTGTATTTAATTAATTCTAAAAGTAAATTATTTGATAAATTTAAAGTTTATAAAGCAAAAGTTGAAAATCAACTAGAAAGGAAAATAAAAATTTTATGTTTTGATAGAGGTGGTGAGTATTCTTCTAATGAAATGAATGATTTTTGTGAATTGCAGAGTATTATCCATCAAGTTACTGCTCCATACTCACCTCAATCTAATGGAATAGCAGTAAGAAAAAATAGGACCTTAATGGATATGGTTAATGCTATGTTGCTTAGTTCTAGTTTACCTAATAATTTATGGGGTGAGGCTTTGTATTCTGCATGTCTTATTTTAAATAGAATTCCTTATAAAAATTCTAGTAAAACACCATATGAATTATGGAATAATAAAGAATCCTCTTTGAAATATTTCAAAGAGTGGGGGTGTTTAGCTAAGGTTAATATTCCTATTACTAAGAAAGAAAAATAGGTCCTAAAACTATTGATTGTGCTTTTGTTGGATATTCTTTGAATAGTAATTCATATCCTTTTCTAGTATTACATTCTGATATTCCTGAAATTTATAATAATATTATTATGAAATCCAAAGATGCATGTTTCTTTGAAAATATATTTCCTATGAAAAATGTGTTATCTAGACCTGTTAATGAGGGTCCTTCTAGTTCTAATTATAATAATATGAGTTCATATGAACCTAGAAAAAGTAAGAGAAGTAGAAAAAATAAAGTTTTTGGTACTAATTTTTTCACCTTCTTGCTTGAAGATGAACCTAAAACATATAATGATGCTATGATTTCTGTTGATGCTCCATTTTGGAAAGAAGCAATTAAGGGTGAGATGGATTCTCTTACTTCTAATAAAACTTGGGTTTTATCTGATCTTCCACCTGGTTGCAAAACAATAGGGTGTAAATGGGTTTTTAAGAAAAAAATTAAGGACTGATGGTTCCAGAGAAAAATTTAAAGCTAGACTAGTTGCTAAAAGTTTTAAACAAGAAGAAGGCGTAGATTTCTTTGACACTTATGCACCTGTTTCTAAAATTACTACTATTAGGCTTTTGTTTGCTTTAGCTTCTATCCATAAGCTAGATATTCATCAAATGGATGTGAAGACAGCCTTTTTAAATGGTGAATTAGAAGAAGAAATTTACATGGATCAACCAGAAGGTTTTGTAGTACCAGGACAAGAGAGAAGAATGTGTAAGCTTATTAAAATTCTTGTATGGTTTGAAACAAGCCCCTAAACAATGGCATGGAAATTTTGATAAGATTATATTATCTTATGGTTTTAATATTAATATTGTTGATAAATGTGTTTACTGTAAGAAATTTGGTGATGCTTATGTTATTCTTTGCTTGTATGTAGATGATATTTTAATTTTTGGTAGTAATATCCATGTTATCAATACAACCAAATATTTTTTATCTAATAATTTTCATATGAAGGATCTAGGTCAAGTTGATATAATTTTAGGTATTAAATTATTGAGAATTAGTAACAACATTGCTTTAACTCAATCTCACTATATTGAAAAAATATTGAAAAGGTTTGATTATGCTAATGTGTCACCTATATCTAGTCCTTTTGATCCAGTAGTTAAATTGAGAAAAAATACTAGAGAAAGTATTTCACAATATAAATACTCTCAAATGATAGGAGCATTATTGCATTTAGCTAATCATACTAGGCCTGATATTGCATACGCAATTTGTAGATTAGGTAGATATACTCATAATCCAGACTCTTTACATTGGCATGCATTGGAAAGAGTATTTAAATATCTTAAAAAAACAATTAATTATGTTATTCATTATTATGGTTTTCCTGCAGTAATGGAAGGTTATAGTGATGCCAATTGGATTTCTGATTCAGAAGAAACTAAATCAACTAGTGGTTATGTTTGTGCCATTAGTAGTGGTGCAGTCTCATGGAAGTCTGCAAAACAAACAATAATTTCTCGCTCTACTATGGAAGCAGAATTAGTGGCTTTAGATACTACTAGTACTGAAGCAGAGTGGCTTTAGAATTTTATGAATGACTTGCCTTTCATTGTTAAACCTTTACCTCCAATTTCAATACATTGTGACAGTTAAGCTACTATAGCTAGAGCTAAAAGTAAAAATTTTAATGAAAAAAGGAGGCACATAATGGTTAGACATAAATCTATACGTCATTTGATTTCTCATGATGTGATTTCTTTAGACTTTGTCAGGTCTGAAAGTAATATTGTGGATCCGCTCACTAAAGGACTGGCACACCAGCAAATTCTTCAAATATCGAGGGGAATGAGATTGAAGCCTATAAAGTAGTTACCACAGTGGACACTCGTCTTTAGAGGTATGGTGATCCCATGAATAAAGTTCAATGGGTAAAAATGAAACTGTATGGTAATGAGGGAGAGCACATAATATTTTTATTATTGCGAAAAAATTCTTAGTTCCATTCCTATGGTGTAGTGCTCTCTACTGTGATGTATAGGAAGAATTAAATTTTCAATGAACTCAATGGCATATTTTTTTTTTTGCGGGGTAATGATCACAGATTGCTCTTGGAGGGTTCACCAAGTGAGTGTGGTGGTGGGGTCGCCACTATGAAAATTTGGGCAATTTTCTAAAGACACTCATGAAATAGATACGTGTGCATGACCATAAAGCACAACACTGATAGAACCTAGATGATTTCTCATACTGTGTGTGTAGTGAATTTTAATCTGGTTCAAAAAGGACTAGTTCAAACATTTATGTTACTGTATTCTTTCAGATTAAAACTCACTAAGTGTAGGTTCAAACCCTGAAGGTACCTAACGCCTATTACACAGTATTATATGCTTAGAATTTAATTAAATTTTAAATCATGTGGGGGAATATTGGATTTTTTATTTAAAATTTAATATATATATATATATATATATATATATATATATATATATAATGATTAAAAAAATAATAAAAAAAAATTGGCCCAGTAAAGTTTGTTCCCTATTTTTTGGGAGCTAATTTTATTTTTATTTTTTTAACGTTACTTGCTTGCTACTTTTAAGGATTAATGGCCTAATATCTCTGATTAGTGGATTAAAACTAGGATTTTTTAGTTGTTGAAAAATGCATATTTTTTGCAGTTCATAAACCACCCATTATTGTTGCTATTTTTTTTTTACTCTACCGAAGAAAGCAATTTTTTTGTCTGATATTTTTTCGTATATCGACCAATAAATTCTAACCATTGAAAATAATCGGTTCGGGAAACTCTTAGCTGCACACAAGAGCTCCAAGGATTGAAGTATCTCACGAGAGGGATGTGGTAGAATGATTACTCGATGCAGACGGGCCGTTTCCTCTCAAAGGGTAGCTCCAAAATTCAGCGTGCTTCAATCCACAAATTCACAGGCTACTCTAATCATTTTTTTCTTGATTTTTTATTATTATCATTTGAATTTTATTGTTTGTTTGTGGTCCATATTTACTGTTTTTTATTTAATCTGATTGTTGATTTGGTTTAATAAATCATCAATATTTTCACTAAATTTTGAAGTGCTGATAATTGTTTTGTAAATGCCAGTTAAGGTTCAGAGTTAAAATGTTGACATAAGAACTGAGAAATTTAAGGATAGTCTTCAAAAAGGGGAATATATATATATATATATATATATAATTTTTTTGATTTGTGTAGATCTTAATTTACTAAAAATGAAACTAATAGATAATAAGAAAGGTATGCATGTGTTTGCGTTGGTAAAAATTTTGATTTGGAAATAAAATATTTAAATAAACATCCAGTAATACAGAAATATGTATTTTCTTTCTCACTATTTTGGAAATTTTTAGGCTTTAAGCAATAAATTACAAAATCTTCAGTTATAATAATTCTTAATAAAGAAAAAGACGGTGGATCAACGCATAACCCCAAAAAAAAAATTATTTATCTATATAATACATAAATGTTTGAAGGGAGGGGATAATATTTGCTTCATTCAAATTGCCTTTCATTATTTATAATATATACAATTACATTTTTGTTATTTAATTTAATTTTAGAGTTTATATAAATTTAAAATTCTTATAACTTAAAATTTAATTATTTATATAAATCTAAAATTCTTAATCCTACTTATACTAAAATTTTACTTAATTATTTTTTTTATTATAATATAATTTAAAATAAAATTTTACAAAATTACTTTCATGATTTATATAATTATTTACAAAAGTAGAAAGTATTTTTGTTGTATGAATAACATTTTTAATGAATCAGATTTTTATCTCTATCTTAATTATAATGATTTATGGAAAAATATTTTAATATAATAATATTAAAATTTACATAAAAGAATAAGAAAAAAATAATTTTTATCAGCCAAACATATGAATTATTTTATTATTTTTTTGAAGTTTTCTTTTAATTAAATTTCTTATAAGTTCATTAAAAAAATTATTTTATATAAAATAAATTTATATTTTTAATTATAGATATATTTCTAAAATTCTTAATTATTACATTAATAAACAAGTTAGTACATTTATTGATAAGCTTTATATATATATATATATATAGAGAGAGAGAGAGAGAGAGAGAGAGAGAGAGAGAGAGAGAGAGAGAGAGAGAGAGAGGATGACTAGAATTTATAATACTAATTTTTTTTTATTTTAAAATGGTACATTATTAAAAATTTAAAATATTAATGTGTATACATATAAAAAAATATAATAGTTTTCTAATATTATAATCTTATTCTAACTTGGCAAATAGTAAATACTTATAAAAAGATTTAGGAATCATATTTTGAATATATAATTGTTATTGTAATTTAATTATTCATATTTAAATATAAATATAAGTTGATATTTGGTATAGAAAGAGTTCAAATTTTATATAAATACAGGCATTACATCATTTAATATAATTTTTATTTTTTTAGATTTAATAACATTTGACATTTTCTTTTAGAAAAATAATTATGAAAAATTTAATTTAAAAATACATTATAAGTTAATTTGACAAAATATTTTATTGTAAACCGAATAATTATTTATACATCTTTACTATCGTCATTCCAATTAGAAATAATAATATACTAACGCCGGCTATTTTTATTCTATTAACATATTTTTTTTTATTTTTTATGTAAAAAGAAAATTTTAATTATTAATTTAATTAGTGTTAATATATTTATCAATCTTATTTTAATTTTTTTTCTCCATGTGATAAGTAAATATGATATTATATAAAATATTATGTATCAAATAAAAATTAATCATATTGATATTGATTGATATGGGTGTTTACAATTAATTTTAGCAAATAAAATAAAAAATTTAATAAAAAATAACTAGAAATAAAAAATTAATATTATATAAAATTATACCAAATTGAGTTTATTTTACTATTATATATATAAATTCTTAAATAGGGTTGAAAAAAGTTTAAAATTTTCTCACTAATTATATATGTTTTATAAAAATTATAAAATATTAAAAGCTAATTAGTCTTGATAAACTCATCACTTTATGATTAAAGAAATTTAACACAAAAATATATAAATCAATAAAATAATAAATAAATAAATTTATATATTTATAAAACACTAATTATAAAATTATAATATAATAATAAATTTTCATAATAAATTTCACTTTTATAATTTTTTTTTTATTTCAATTGATATAATTTCGTTTTCATTAACTTAATCTAAAAATTATAAGTACACATACAACATACATTAAAAACAAATGATAATAATAATAATAATAATAATAATAATAATAATAATAATAATAATGAATATATTATAATAATATTATATTATATAAAAAAAATTATGTAAAAATATTAAATTACGGATACATATAACGAGTGTAGAAAACATGCAGTGCACGTTTTGGAAAAAACTAGTTTGATTCTAAAATTACCTGAATACCATTCTGATCTAAGCATGAGAAATCACGTACTTAAAATAAAAAAAAAATAGAACTTTAATCTTAAAAATACTCTACGAAGCATTATATTTATAATATTTAGACAGATTAAATAAAAAAATATACTTTTAATTGGAAATACTCTTGGCTTACATCATTGAATGTTTTTAAGAATTTATTATATGTAAATTATTAATAAAAAAATCCAGCCAGGCATGATAATAAACTAGCTAATTAATTGGTATATGGTTTGCAACCGTACATTATAAAGTTATCATCAATATAAAATTTTAATAAAAATTATAATTTTTCACTATAAATGCATCTCTAGCAGTGATTGATCCCTCATAAGTTCTCCATTTGATCCCTCATAAGTTCTCCATTCGTACTCAGTATTTTGGGTCCAGTCAATGGGCTCATCAGTGAGAGACCGGATGAGACCAAGTGATGTACAATTCACATGGGGAGGCACCAGACAATAATAGAGAGCATTGATCCATTCTGGAGGCCTGAACATATTCCTTTGATAAGGACATTCTGGAAGAAATGAGAGATCTGATAGATCTGGTTAGAGATCCAGATCATCTATAGATATTATAGGGACTGAGAAGAGGTAAGAGAGATTCTCTAACCTGAGCATCAGCCATTCGTATCAAATAATGCTCTGCTTGGGCCAGTGAGCTCTTCTTTTCTGATAGCATAATTCCATAGGAATCCACCAGTTGTTGAAATAGTTCAACTTTGACATAAAAACAGAATTTTATGGTAGAAATCATTAAATTTATTTAATTTATAAAAAATAATTAATAAATTACATAATACAAAATAATTCTGTTATTTTTAACCACTCACAAAAAAGTTGCTGAGAATATATGCTTTATTTTATTTTGAATTTTCTTTTTAATTAGCTAAGAATTATGAAAAGTTACTTATTATCACATTCTCAGATCATATTTGCAACATTTGTTTCCTTAAATTTATCTACAGCTTGTTCACACACATATTTCCATAATTATAAAAAGTAAAAGAAAAATAAAAAGAGTTTACTGACGTGAGATGTGTCGGTTAAGCCCATAGTAAAAAGTACAAGTTAGATGAGTAAGATAATAATAAAAGTGCGTATCAAACGATTTGATTCAATTTAATTCGATCTGAAAGCTAAACAATTTAAATTTATTTAATATTTTAATTAAATCAAATCAAATACTAAATAGTAAAATAAAATTAAATCAAATTGAATTGTCAAATAAACTTTGTCCTTTCAATTTTGCAAATCTATAATTCAATGCTGAAATCTTTGCTATTGATGAGGTAAACTACAGGGTGATATCCATTGATTCGATAATTGGCATGCACATCTTTTTTAACTATGAACATAATAATAAATATTAAAAAAAAAAAGTTTGCTAATGTGAGATTTGTCGATTGAGATTAAGCCCACAGTGAAGAGTACAAGTTAAATGAGTAAGGTAATAATAAAAGCGAGCATCAAAGAGCTTAATCTAATTTGACTTAGTCTAAAAAACTACATAAATAAAATCTATTTAAATTTTAAACATATTATAATTAATAAGGAGTAAAATCAAACTGAAACAAATAAAATTGAATTATCAAATAAACTCTTTTTCAAGTTAAGAGAAAGAGGGAGAGAAGGGTCGATCAAAAGTATTTTAAATTTTTATAAAAAACTTTCATTAAAGTGATTGTCATGCGTTTAAATTTTAAATTAGGAAAAGCCCTAGATATATGAATTTGTACCAGCCGTTATATCAGCGAGTGGGATTCATCGATTTGACAGTTGGCACACATGTCTTCTAATTGTGGACACAATATTAGAAAGTCAAATAAAAAAATTTGTTGATGTGAGACTTGTAGGTTAAGCCCACAATCCAGAACAAAAGTCGGTACCAATAAACTTGAGCTTAGTGGCATTGGAATAGCCTCCAGAACTGTGAAGTTTCAAATGTGAATATTCAATCAATTGCACACCAAAAAAAAAAAAAAAAACAATACAATTTAGTTAAGTAAGTTAATGATAAATATGAGTATTGAATGGCTTTTGTTTTAGTTTAATCCAGTTTTTTTTTTTTAAATTGCAAATCAAATCTATATAAAATTTTAATCAAATGAAACTGAATAAAAAGTAAAGACAAATTAAACCAAATTAAATTGAATTATCAAATAAACTCTTTTATTTTTTTTTTTGGATTTTACAAATCTATATAATTCAATGATGAAATCTTTGCTATTGATGAGGTGAACTATAATGAGTATATTTATTTATACCTAGCTATCCACTTTACAACTCTATCATTAAAGAATGAAATGAAGTAAAATATAAACAATTGACATTTTTATTTTGATTCAAAAGTTAGTAACACCTTAAATTTTTCTTGTTTTACTCATCTAACACTTAAAGTTTTATTTTTTTGTCTATTAAATGTATGTCAAGCAAATGAATTTCATGTGTAAAACAAGTTCGCAAGTCAATTTGTGAAAAAAATAGCAATGAGAGCTTTAGCTTAGTGATACTTAGAGTTTTATCCAAAATTTGTAAGGCCTCAAATTAGAGTCCCAATAGAAATCAATTGGTTAAAAAAAAAAAAAAAAGCAACAAGTAGTGTGCATTTTGAAATGAGTGGGTCAAAGGTTGAAGCTACTATCAAATTTTTAATTTCTCCTTGATAGCACAATAAGCCAATTAGAAGAGTAATGAGTTTGCCACCATCCACATCACCTTCATTGATTAGCTATATTGATTTATATGCAGCCAACTCAAAGAGGGTTTTATTTTTTTAGTACAATTAACTTCGACTGAGGTTCTAACTCGAGACCTCACAATGCTGGAGATACTCCAATACCACATGTTAATACACATTGGTTCAAAGAAGGCTTTATTAGCTATATTAGTTACCTTGTGATATGATATTTATTTCTTTATAATGTTTACATGCGTATTCACTCTTGATTAATTGCTCTTGCCAAAGGTTTCAAAAAAAAAAGCACAAAAATACTCAAACGAACCATCAAACTATGCCATAGAGGCCATTCCAATTTCTACAGACCACCAGAAGGCCATGATTTTAGATATGTGTAGAATTATTATGAATTGTAATTAGTTTGAGTTATCCATTGAATCGTTATATAAAAGCGATTATAGATCAATTTATAGATTATGAATCATTTTGAATCAAAATATTAATTTTTAATACTTTTTTTGGATCATTTCAGTCATATGATTGACTGTTAATTAAATCTTTAGTTTTTTGAGTTATTATAAAATTTATATATACTACTATTATAGAAGGCACGCAAATCAAAAACACTTACTTATATCGCACAATTACACAGTATAGAAAAGAGAAAAATAATAACACAGGATTTAACATAATTCGACCATAAGGTCTATGTCCACGGATAAGATAAGAGAAAAAGTTTCACTATAATGAAAAAAGTAAGATATAAATACTCAGAACTCTCAAACCCTAACCCTAGTACGTTTCCCAAATATCTCACAACTCTACTGCAAAGGGCGTAATAGTACAATATTTATATTAACCATATTGGCCCGTGCCCTCTACTACTACTATAGACCTCACTTTTTATACCAATGGAGTCACAGTGCGAAATTTTTGAGTCGGATCACAATTCGAGTTCATGAAAATATATCTAAAATTCAAGCCACACAAAAATAATAATTACAATATATTATAAATGGTCGATCAAACAATTTTAAGTTGAGCCGGTGAATTAAGTTAAAATTTACCACTCTAATCATTTCAAAGTGTCATCATTTTTGGGCAATTTCAAATTATACACAATGAGCAAAGTTTTGGTAATTCATGCTCGGCAGTTTGGGTATTTTCCTACAATTTTCAATTTTTTTTATTGTAACTCACTATTTTTTAAACAAAATTTCAATATCTGGGATTTTTAAATTTTTAAAAAATTAATATTCATAAATAAATATTTTTTGTTGTTAAATTTATTGTTACTAAGTTTTTTCTATTAGTTTCGATTTACTAAGTTTTTTCTATTAGTTTCGATTTAATTACAATTGATATAAGTTTGAATCGACTTAGTCATCTATTTACCCTTTTTTTTTTTACATTAATTTTATATAAGATATGTATTTTATTTTTCTTGAAATATTAGAGAACAAAATTATGTCTTTAAATTTTACTATCCATATTTTTTAAATAATCTCATCTTATTTTTAGATTAAGTCAAGAGTTAGATTTGTGCTTAAATTTATCCAGCTATTGAACAGGGAAACATCACTGTTACATTAATTATCTTTTGTCATATATATAATATTGCGTTCTTTTGATTTAGAAATAATCAAATGGCCACAATTTTTTTTTTCAATTTTTTTAATCAATGGAGACGCAATGAGCCAAGTAATAATTGATGGCCTAGCCCTCTTTCTTTCTCACTATAAATATAAATAATTTTAGAATTAGTAGATTGAGTGATATAGTCCTCTTTTTTTCTCACTAGAAATGTGAATAATCTTAGAACTGGTAGATAGAGAGATATAATCCTCTTCCTTTCCACTAGAAATGTGAATGATCTTAGAATAGATATATTGTAAGACTCGAACTCGAAACCTCCCTACTCTACCTAAAAACAAATTAGATTGTATTGTTAGAGCTTGGGAAGGGTATCTTAGGATTCCAATAACACTTCTAATCAACCATTCTTCATTATCCGTAGCTAGTTGAAAAGTACCCCTTATTGCTAACATGAAATGTGCCGGTTAAGCCCACTGTAAAGGATACAAGTTAGATAAGTAAAGTAATAATAAGGCCTATTAGCTAAATAAATCAAAACCTTTATATTGGTTACTAATTATATTCAAAACTTTTAATTTTAAATAATGTAATAATAACTTTCAAAATTGAAAAAATTTTATTCAAAATCCGTCATATAATTTGGGAATTTTGACTTTTGTCACATAAATGTCAAATGGCTTCACAAGTTACAACTTTTATTATTATTTTTTTTTCATTTGTATCTCTCTCACCCTTCCTCCCCCCCCCCCCTCTCTCTCTTCCCCTCGTTCTCTCTCTCTCTCTCTCTCTCACACACACACACACACACACAAATGCATACACACACACGCGCGCTAAATTTTGTTATCTAAGTAGATCAATTTCTCAACACTAAAAATTTTTCTACATTTTCCTATATCAAACATGATTATATTTATTAAATAAAAATTGTGATTCTCCTTGGGATATATATATTGCATGTAATTGAAGGTTTTTCCACAAAGGAAAAACAAATGAACTTCTTTGGGTTTGGAATGTAGCAAAGAGGAAGGTATGAGAGAGAGAGAGAGAGAGAGAGATGAATCTAATAAAAAAATAGAAGAAATTGTGACTTATTAAGCTACTTGGCATTCCATGTGAGAAAAGTGAAAATCCCTAAATTAGATAATGGATTTTGGATAAAATTTCTTCAATTTGAAAGTTACGTTTAAATTGTCCAAAATTAAAAGTTTTAGATATAATAAGCAACTAACATAAATATTTGGATTTATTTTGCCAATTGGCCTAATAATAATGGTGAGAATTGAATGGTTTGTTTAAGTTTAATCCAACCTAAAAAGTTAAAAAAATAAAAAAGTAAATCAAATCTATATAAAATCTTCTGATATGATACTTATATGTATATTTACTCTTGTTTAATTGCTTTACTCTTGTTTAATTGCTCTTGCCAAAGGTTTCAAAACAAGAAGAATAATACTCAAATCAAGCATCGAACTATGCCACAGAGGCCGTTCCAATTTCTTGCAGACCACTAGAAGGTGATGATTTTAGCATATTGAACAACAAACAGCCCAGGTGCCAATTTTTGAAAAGGAAAAGAAAAATATCGGTCTCTAGTTTGACATATTTGGATTAATTCTCATTATTTTAAATTATGAATCATTTTAATAGATTTGTGTTCAATTATTTCGCATTGTAATTAATTTGAGTTTTTCAAATCATTAATCAAAAAAGATTTTAGGTTAATTTATAGATTATGAATATTTTGAATTATTAATTTTTAGTACCTTTTACAGGTCATTTGAACCATACGATTGACCTTTCATTAAAGCTTTAGTTTTTTCAGTTATTATAAAATTTATATAGATGAAAATATATTACAAATGGCTTTAGGTTGGACAATTTTAAGTTAAGTTGGTGAAGTAAGTCAAATTATACCACTCTAATCACTCCAGTGTCATCATTTTTGGGCAATTTCAAACAATACACAAGGAGCAAAGTTTTGGTAATTGATGTTGGGTTGTTTGCGTATTTTTGCTAAATTTTTCACAATTTTTGTTGTTGTAATTCACTATTTTTTTTTTAGCAAATTTCAATATCAGGGATTTTTAAATTTAAAAAAATTGATATTCATAAATAAATAATTTATGTCCGTAAATTTATATTTACTAAGTTTTTTTTTTCTTAATTTCGATTTAATTACAGTTCAAATAGGTTTGAATCGTTAGTCATCCATTTACCATTTTTTTTTTACATTTATTTTATATAAGATGTGTATTTGATTTTTCTTTAAATATTAGAGAAGAGAATTATATCTTTGAATTTTAGTGTCCATATTTTTTAAATAATCTCATCTTATTATTAGATTAAGTCAACAGTTAGATTTGTGCTTAAATTTATCTATGTATTTGAACAAGGAAATATCACTTTCATATTAATTATCTTTTGTCATATAATGAATTAATAGCTTTCTTTTGGTTAAAATGATCGAATGGCCACAATACATTCTATTTTGCAATTTTTTTTATTCAATGGAGGCATAATGCCAAGTAATAACTAGTGGGCTATAAAACGAGAGACAACTATCTCCATTTCTCATTATAAAAGTAAATAAGCTTAGAAGAAGTAGATGAGAGACTTCAACTCAAGAATTCCTCACTTATTACATTTTAAATGCTGAGAAGACCAATCAAACTACTCCTTGATTGACATTTTATATTTCAATTTATGTGTTGAATTGTAATGTAATTAAAATGTGTTATAATAGCTTGTATGTTAGATGGTAAAAAGAAAAAATTTGCACATTGCTAAAATATATATATATATATAAAAGAAGTTTTTAGTGTTTATAATGTAGGAAGAATAATTTAAAGAGAATAGAATTTGAAGAAAAGAAGCGGAGGGAAAGTGAAAATGGTAGAATTATATATATTTAAAAAATAAAATAATTATATATATTATTATTTTATTTTTAAATTTTTCATGAATAATTACTAAGTAAAATAAAATAATTATTTTATTTTTATTTTCATAAATAATTACTAACATATGTGTCTATTAACAAACAGATATATATATATTAACATAGAAAGCCATATATGTTAGAAGATGTGCCAATTTAGTTCATTTTTAGAAACAAACAATCATGTCTGTCAGAATATATAGTCGTGTCTATTGGAAAAAGGTGCAAATTCAATTTACTTTGAATAAATAGACTTGTTTGTCTAGAGATGTCATGTCTCTTCATTTTTTATAAATACAAAAGAGTTGCGTAATCTATACTCACTTCTTTGGTTTTTTTTCTTCTTCTCTTCTTGTCTCTTTAAACAATTTAGTGCAGTTAACACCTTAAAAAAAGTGATTTATTACGCCTTAAAGCCTATTCTAGATTAGAAAAATTTGAAGTTGATGAGCAATACTAAAAATAAAACAAAGCCACTTCCTGTTTGGATAAAGAACTGGGACATTAGCACCAGACAACGCAAAAATGGCAGATTTGATTAGGTACTTATCTCACCTCTAACTCTTTTTATTAAAAATTTCAAACTTAAAATTTTGTGATTTTAAAGATTCCCAATTTCAAATCAACAAACCTTAATATATCATATTTTAATGAAATAATTTCAAGTATGTACATTTTTTTTTCAAATAGAAAAATTCCTATGTTTTTTTTCTAATTTTTTTTAGTGAAATGAAGATTGTTCCATTTATAATGTGGGAAACTATTCTTGATTATTTATTTTATTGTTATTTAATTAATGTGGTAATTTTAATTTAGGACTTAATGATAATGAAAGTTTTGCCTATATGCAGTACTATTACCACAAAGAAACCAACATTATGTGTCGATCATTAGTGGAGGCAGAGAACTATGAATTGTATGGGATTCTGCCTGGTCATTTGCGAAGGGCAAAAAAGGAAAAAGAAAATAATCAAAATCCTTCCATAATGCAAATTGGAAATAAAAATGCATCGGTGAGTTGTTTTTTTTTTCTTTTGCGCATTTATTATTATTATTATTATTATTATTATTATTAGTAGTAGTAGTAGCGGCAGCTCTACTACAAAGTGCGGAGATAAAATGAGAGAGTCAATTAAGATGATTTACCTAGTAATGGAAGAAGTTCAACAATATCAAAATGTTTTTTTTTCTTTTCAAAAATTTTAGATTTCTTTTTTTTACTAGGGACAAGAAAATGAGATGTGCCTCCCATCATCCAATATTCCCAATGCAAAAATGAAGGAAGAAGTTGAGAAGTTTTTGAAAGAATCTTATGAAAACCTAAACAAGTCCTCTGCTGTCAAGTCACATGAACATATGGTAGCAAGTGGATCAGCGACAAAAAAGGGCTACTTGAAGATCTCATCATCCACTACTCCAAAGGCAAAAATGAAGGAAGAAGTTGAGAAGTTTTTGAAAGAATCTTATGAAAACCTAAACAAGGCCTCTGCTGTCAAGTCACGTGAACATATGGTAGCAAGTGGATCAGGGACAAAAAAGGGCTACTTGAAGATCTCATCATCCACTATTCCTAATGCAAAAATGAAGGAAAAAGTTGAGAAGTTCTTAAAAGAATCTTATGAAAACCTAAACAAGGCCTCTGCTATCAAGTCATATGAGTCACATGAACATATGGTAGCAAGTGGATCAGGGACAAAAAAAGGCTACTTGAAGAGAAAAAGGATTTCAATGGGACAAGAAAATGAGATGTGCCTCTCATCATCCAATATTCCTGATGCAAAAATGAAGGAAGAAGTTGAGAATATTTTAAATGAATCTAAAGAAAACCTAAACAAGGCCTCTGCTGTCAAGTCAGATGAACAGTTGTACGAACATAAGGAAGAAGTTAAGTCACAAGAAAATATGGAAGAAGTTGAGTAGTTTTTTAATGTTTAAGTTGATCATTAGTCCCCGACACACAAGCATGATGTTCGCTCATTTCATTTATTACTATTATTCTTCACCTCAATTTTGAATCAAAGTCAATGTTCATCTCTGATATATAAAAAAAAATTCAGTTGTAATTTAACTAGGTAAGAATTATGAAAAGTTTATTATTATCACATTCACACATCATTTTTGCTACATTTGTTTCCTTAAATTTATCTACGGTATGTTCATACACATTAAGAGAGAATGCTTCAAGAATTCTAAGCTTTTTCTGATCTTCTATGTAATAAAATATCTCTGCTTATAAAAAGGAAATATATCGAAAGAGGGGTAAAATATAAAATTCACTTAAGAAAGATCTAAATTTTAAAACAATAATAAAAAAGGTTAAAAAATTAAAAATGATTGTCACACATTTAAATAGGAAAAGTCATAGCGATAAGTATTCATATCTGCCGTTAAATCAGTGAGTTGTTTGATAGTTGTCATGCACATCTTTTTTAATTATGGATGTAATTCTAAAAAGTTTAAAAAAAAAATAAAGAGAGTTTGCTGACATGAGATGTGTCAGTTAACCCATAGTAAAGAATACAAGTTAGATGAGTAAGGTAATAATAGAAGTGAGTATCAAATGATTTGACTCAATTTGATTCAATATGAACTCTAAATAACTCAAGTCTATTTAAAGTTTTAATCAAATCAAATATTAATAGATACTCCACCCCATACCTGAATAGATATAAGTCAACAGAGTTCCTTACCACTAAACTATATTTGTTTGGGCAAGATAAATCTTTCGACTCCAGGCTAGAGAAAGAGATAGAACTTCTACGTGGAGAAAGTCATGCTCAGATATTGGGTGGAATCTCTCGTACGATATGTCCGGTGCTATGAGGAAGCCTGTTGTGACTTCACTTTACCTTTGGAACAACTATTAGATCCACCTGCGGTTTGTCTACGTCCTGATCGGAAAGACCTGTTAAGTAAGTTTAACAAATATGGTCTGATGTTCAGATGTTATGATCTTTGCTATTGATGATGTAAACTATATCGTGAGATCCATTGATTTGATAATTGGCACGCACATCTTTTTTTAACTATGGACATAATAATAAAAAGTTAAACTATAATGTGTATATTTATTAATAAAGTAAAATCTATAAATTGACATTTATATTTTGATGCAAAAGTTAGTGACACCTTAAAATTTTACTTGTTTTACTCATCACACACTTCATTTTTTTTTTTTTTTTTGTCTATTAAACATATGTCGAGCCGATGAATTTCATGTCTAAGACAAGTTTGCTATTCAATTTGTTAAAAAAAAAAAAATAGCAACAAGAGCTTTAGCTTATTGGTACTTAGAGTCTTGTCCAAAATTTGTGAGACCTCAAATTAGAGTCTTAATCGAAATCAATTATAACAAAAGCAAAAAATAGCAACAAGTAGTGTCCATTTTGAAATGAGCAGGACAAATTTTTATGCTAATATCAAATTTTTAATTTCTCCTGGAAGACACAATAAGCCAATTAAAAGAGAGTAACAAGTTTGCCACCATTCTCATCACTTTCCTTGATTAGCTATATTGATTTATACATAGCCAACTCAAAGAGGGTTTTATTTTTTGCTTCAATTAACTCCGATTGAGGCTTAAACTTGAAACCTCATAGTCCTGGAGACACTCCAATACCACTGCTAAAGCTCATTGGTTAAAAGAGGCCTTTATCAGCTATATTAGTTATCTTGTGATATGATATTGATTTCTTTATAATGTTTCTATGTATATTCACTCTTGATTAATTGTTCTTGCCAAAGGTTTCAAAACAAGCACAAGAATACTCAAACGAACCATCAAACTATGCCATAGAGGCCATTCCAATTTCTTACAGACCACCAGAAGGCCATAATTTTAGATTTGTGTTGAATTATTTTGAATTGTAATTAATTTGAGTTTTCCATCGAATTGTTATACAAAAACGATGACAGATCAATTTATAGATTATGAATCATTTTGAATCAAAATATTAATTTTTAGTACTTCTTCGGATCATTTAAATCATACGATTGACTATTAATTAAATCTTCAGTTCTTTGAGTTATTATAAAATTTATGTATAGTATTATAAAAGGCTTTAGGTCAGACAATTTTAAGTTAAGTGGCTGAATAAAGTCAAAATTTACCACTCTAATCATTTCAAAATGTCATCATTTTTGGGCAATTTTTAAACTATACACAATGAGCAAAGTTTTGGTAATTCATGCTGGGTACTTTGGGTATTTTTGCCACAATTTTCAAATTTTTTTTATTGTAACTCACTATTTTTTTAAGCAAAATTTCAATATCTGGGATTTTTAAACTTTCTAAAAATTATTATTCATAAATAAATATTTTTTTTTGTTGTTAAATTTATTTTTACTAAGTTTTTTCTGTCAATTTCGATTTAATTACAATTGAAATAAGAGTTAATCATGTATTTACTTGTTGCGCATTGAGCCAAGTAATAATTAGTGGGACTAGCCTCTTCCTTTCTCACTAAAAATATGAATAATTTTAGAACTGGTAGATGGGGAGATATAGTTCTCCTTTCTCTAAAAACATAAATGATCTTAGAATAAATAGATGGTGAGACTCGAATTTGAGACTTCCGCACTCTCTTCACTTGAAAACCAATCTGACTACCCCTGATTTATATACATTTTATTCTTCAATTTTGATTTAATTACAATTGAAATAAGAGTTAATCATGTATTTACTTGTTGCGCATTGAGCCAAGTAATAATTAGTGGGACTAGCCTCTTCCTTTCTCACTAAAAATATGAATAATTTTAGAACTGGTAGATGGGGAGATATAGTTCTCCTCCTTTCTCTAAAAACGTAAATGATCTTAGAATAAATAGATGGTGAGACTAGAATTTGAGACTTCCGCACTCTCTTCACTTGAAAACCAATCTGACTACCCCTGATTTATATACATTTTATTTTTCAATATATATGTTGTAATGTATTATAATTAAACATGTGTAGCTACAAATGGAAAGTGATCATGATGAGAAAAATTTGAGGTTGATGAGCCATAAAAATACGAGAAAGCCACATCATCTTAGGATAAAGAATCGGGATCTTAGAGCCAAACAATGGAAAAATGGCAAATTTAACAAGGTACTTGTCTCACCCCTCACTCTTTTTCTTAAAAATTTCAAACATAAAATTTGATAATTTTAAACTCCCAATTTCAAATCATTAAACCTTAATATATTACATTTTAATCATAATAATTTGAAGCATAAATTTTTTTTTTTTAAATAAATAAATTCCTATGTTTTTCTAATTTTTGGTGAAATAAAGATTGTTCCATTTATAATATATGGGGAAATTATTCTTAATCACTTATATTATTGTTGTTTAATTAATATGGTAATTTAAATTTAAGAGTTAAAGATAATGAAAGGTTTGCCTGAATGCAGTACTATTACCACAAAGAAACCAACATTATGTGCCGATCAATTGTGGAGGTAGACAACTATGAATTGTATGGGATTCTGCCTGAAATGAGAGAGAAAATAATCAAAATCTTTCCATAATACAAATGGGAGAAATCCATCAGTGACTGTTTTTTTTTTTTCTTGTACTCATTTATTATTATTATTATTATTATTATTATTATTATTATTATTATTATTATTATTATTATTATTATTATTATTATTATTATTATTATTATTATTATTATTATTATTAGCTCCATTAGGAAAGTGTAGAGATAAAATGAGAGAGGGTTGATTAAGATGATTAGGTATCCAACATTGAGAATCAGTATAAAAGTGTTAAGTTAGTAGAGGAAACAATAAAAAGGGGAAGGGGGAAACTTAAGATAAAGCGTTGCATATTTATGTGGATTTAGTGTCTAAAACAGTTGTGCTACATATAAGACATGGAGAAACTCCTCTCTTTGAGCTAGTTTTCTAGGTAGAGTTAGGTCCAATCTATTTGCTCTACATAAAGGGTGTTTTTAGAATCAAAACATTAGTAAGGTCCCATATTCATCAAAATAAGAAATTCTACAAAATTATCCCACTTTCTAAGAGAGATTTTAAAATTCTTCATTTTGAGGGATTTGAGTAGATAATGAATTTTGTAAAATTCATAAATTCTTTTTTTTTTTCAAACAAACAATAATTCATAGATTCTGTGAAAACCTTCATTTAGATGCCTCGACTAGCATTACCTATAATCCATATATATTACTGTATTACAGGATGTTTATTTAAATATTTTATTTTCAAATCAAAATTTTGTATCCAATTCCTTATCTTAGGTACCCCTTCACCTTTTTACTATTTCCTCTACTAACTTATCACACTTTTGTCACACCTTGTGGGAAGCCAATCATTTCGCAAACCAGCTAGCAAGATTAGGAGGTTGCCACGACGAGGAATTCTTAGGTCCTTTATAAACTGTTTCTTATTTCTTATCATGTTAGACTTAGATCCCTGTTTTGTTCTTTTGGGAGGAGTTTTTTTCATTAGTTTGGCATAATAGTTTGATAGGCGAGTGTATTGGGGATGGATTGGTTAATCTGGGTTCTGCTATCATTTGTTTTCTTCCCGTCTTCCCCTCTCTTTTAATTTTTAATAAAATTCCATTGCTTATCCAAAAAACTTATCACACTTTTATATTAGAGCATTTGATTATTTACATTGTACATGACCTAATCATCTAAATTGACCCTCTCTCATTTTATCTCTACATTTTTGTGGTAGAGCTAATTATTAAAAAAAATGCATTCAAGAAAAACAAAAAGAAAAAGAAAACAACTTACCAGGGGATTTTCATTTCCCATTTGCATTATGGAAGGATTTTGATTATTTTCTCTCCTTTTTCATTCTTCGCATATGAACAGGCAGAATCCCATATAATTCATAGTTATCTACATCGACTAATGATCGACACTTAATGTTGGTTTCTTTGTAATCAAATCCTAAATTAAAATTACCACATTAATTAAACAACAATAACATAGGTAATGAAGAATAATTTCACCACATGTTATTAATGGAACAATCTTTTTATCATGAAAAAAATTTGAAAAATATAAGAATTTTTCTATTTGAAAAAAAAATGTATACTTCAAAATATTATATTGAAATATAATATATTAAGGTTTATTGATATTAAATCGGCAGTCTTTAAAATCACAAAATTTCAAGTTGGAAATTTCAATAAAAAGAATAAGGGGTGAGATAATTACCTTATCAAATCTTGTCATTTTTGTGTTGTCTAGTTCCAATATACCAATTCTTTATCCAAAGAGGATGTGAATTTCTTGTATTTTTACGGCTCATCAACCTCAAATTTTTCTCATCATGATCACCTTCCATCTGTTATCACACATGTTTAGTTACATTACAATGCAACATAAAAATTGAAAAATAAAATGCCAAATTTAAGGTGGAGGCAGTGGGGAGATCTCGAGCTCGACGAATAAATCAAATTAATTATAATTTAAAATAATTCAACACAAATCTATTAAAAAAAGACAAGATTCAAATGATTCATAATTTAAAATAATAAGAATTAACATGGATATATTTGTTTTTTCTTTTTCAAAATTAGGTCTTAAACAAAGAGAAATACTCTCTCTTTGTCTAGCATTCTATTTTTTTTCATTTTTTTAGAAAATTTTGAGGTTTTTCCTTACTCTTCTTTATTTTAATTGGACCAATTGAGATATTTTAAGCTTAAAAATTTATATTAATATTTGTTATCATTTATTAAAAGTTTGAAAAATCTTAATCACATTGTTAAGAAAAGTTCACTGCATCCATATCTATATTCTACTTTTCTTTTTTAGGAATTTTTGCATTTTTTTAGGAAGATTCATTATGAAAAATTTTCATCATATCTATATTATATACTTTTCAATTTTTGAATTTTCTATTTTTAATTATTGTGAGTGTTGTGAAAATATCACACACACAAATTAAAAAACACAAAATTTAATGTGGTTTGGCACGAACTTACTCCACTAATCAAATCCACTATTAAGAAAAAATAATTATAATCACTGATTATTTTTCTCACTCTCGTAATCACTCAAACAAAACTCGTGGAATTCAGTGCACCTCTCTACTTCGTGAGCTCTCTATAATATAATGGCCAACTACTCATATATATAGGATATTAAA
Source organism: Hevea brasiliensis (assembly GCF_030052815.1). Classification (NCBI taxonomy): domain Eukaryota; kingdom Viridiplantae; phylum Streptophyta; class Magnoliopsida; order Malpighiales; family Euphorbiaceae; genus Hevea; species Hevea brasiliensis. The sequence goes on along the minus strand of NC_079504.1, from coordinate 26,974,686 downwards.
ACTTAATCATTTTAGGACTTTTAAATAGTAAACTTCATAATTTAAATTTTATTAAACTTTTTATTTTATCTAATCTCCTAATTTCAATTTAACTTGGACTCTAACAATCTCCACCTCCAAGTCAAATGGAATTAGTCTTCAACACTTCTACAAAAGTTAATTTTCTGTTGGGTACTTCCTTACACTATTGATTGTTAATGTTGCCTCTTGCCTTTACTTGCATTTTTCCAATCAATATACTTCCTTCCAATTTGTAGAGATTCTTTGCAATAATCTTCTCACTATTCATGATCACGAGAGCACCTTGGCTGACTCTCATGACTCCATCATGAATTGAATACCCATAATCCAAAGAAACCAGCCAACCTAAGGACATAAAGTTCCTTTCAAATTTAGGAACATTTCTCACTTTATCAAACAATTCACATGATCAACATGTAGTTTGATCTTCACTCTACCAACACTTTGAACTTTCATTTTATTTCTATTGGCTAGCTTCACTTTCTCTCATTTCTTTTCTTCAATTATATCGAACCACTCCTTTGAGTATATATGGAATGGGTGAGCAGAATCCATTAACCATTTATCTTGTTTATCTTGTAATGGATCTTTTGCATTTTCTTTATCATCATCCACATTCAAACATTCATCGTCAACACCATCATCAATTGCAATTGTAGTAGTTCCTTCTTTCTCTTTTCTATGACTCTTCTTGAATTGTTTAAACTCTGCAAGATCTTTCTTTTTTTTTCATACAATGGTATTAAATGTGGCCCTTCTTATGACAGTAGTAGTATTCTCTATCTTCAAGGTTTACTCGTGATCTCAAGCTCCATCTACTATTTCTTCTCTAATTGTTTTCACATGGATTACATTCACAACGACTAGAATTAGCAATAAAAGCTCCACCTGCATTACTACTACTTGTATTCTTGAACTTCTCATCATCCAAGATCATAGTGATAATCTCTTTCACCTTCAAAGTCTCTTTCCTAACTATTAGAGCTATCACCAAGCCTTTATAAGATTATAGGAGAGAGGTTAGAAGCAAGAGGGCATTATCTTTATCATTTACCTTTGCACCAATACTAGCCAATTGGGTAATTAATTTATTAAAAATATTAAGGTGATCCCTCACATCAGTACCTTCCTCTATTTTGAGTAGTATTACTCCTTCTTTAACTACAAGTAATTTGTGAGTGACTTTGACATATACAGGCTCTCCAATTTCTTCCACAAAATAACTAGCGAAATTTTCTACAAGACATTGTACTTCACATTAGGGGCTAACGTTAATCTAATCATACTCACCGCCCTTAGTTCAAGCTCCTCCTAGTCATCATCTTTTATGATTGCTGGTTGCTTTTCATTCAAAGTTTTGATTATCCTTGTTGTACAAGGACATCCTTCACGGTGCTTTGTCATAAATTAAAATTATTTTTCCTATCAAATTGCTCCACCTTAAATTTTATGCTCGGCATCTTTAACATCTCGAGCCTGGCTCTTATACCACTTATTGTGAAAATTTCACACACGCAAATTAAAGAACACAAAATTTAACGTAGTTCAGCGTAAGCCTACTCTACCATTCAAATTCACTATTAAGGAAAAATAATTACAATAACTAATTATTTTTCTCATATTCAAAATCACTCAAAGAAAATTCACGAAATTCAACCCACCTCTCCATTTTGTGAGCTCTCAATAATATAATTGCCAACCAACAACTTTATCATTGTTAAGACTTCTAATTATTAAGTTTCATAATTTAAATTCTACTAAACCTTCTACTTTATCTAATATCTTAATTCCAATTTAACTTGGACTCTAACATTGAATATTAATTTAAGAAAATGCTTGATATAAATTATATGCTATTAATATTGAACATTTTCTTAAAATAATTTTAAAATATTGGAAACAGAGAGATTCTCTCTTTGTATAGCCATTTATATTTTTTCATTTTTTAAAAAATTTTGAGGTTTTTCCTTATTTTATTTTAATTGGACCGGTTGAGATTTTTTATGTTAAAAATTAATCTTAATATTTTTTTATCAATAATTAGAATTTTGAAATTCTAAATTACATCAATAGGAAAATTTCATTGTGTCTATATTCTATATTTATTAATTTTAAATTTTCTATTCCTAATTATTGTTAATATTATATTGAGAAAATATGTGATATAAATTACATGCTATTAATAGTAAACATTTTCTTAAAATAATATTAACCTATTAAGGCTGAAACAAAGACAAAGACTCTCTCTTTGAATAGCATTCTATTTTGTTTTTTCATTTTTCAGAAATTTTAAGGTTTTCCCCTAAGCTTCTTTATTTTAATTTGTATTTTATAATTAATTTGCGACTGAGTTGGGTGAATTGAACAAGGAGTGGTGAGGAATAATTGAGTACTTTAAATAAAAATATGTAACTATTAATTGTGTAACTATAATGAGAAAATATTTATAATATAAATTATTTAATTTAATTTTAATGAAAACTAAATGGGAACTCGATTAGATTTTAAATTTGAATAGTGAATTATTCTAATAATTAAAATAAAATTTTTTAAAATAATAAAAAATTCGTATCTTAATTTTTAGCCAATCAAAATGAATCAAATTGTTATTATCAAATTAAACCGCATCCTTTTTTGTCACTTCTATTATTCTCCCATCCTTCCTAGTTTTATATATATTATAGCTAGATTATAGATTATAAATATAGAGTTTATAAATTATAGATGGATAAATAAATTATAATTTAATATTACAAATTAAATGAAGAAATAATTTATTTTAAAAATTAAATTATAAATTCTATTATTTATTTTACAATTATAATTATTTTTTATAAATTTTTATTTTAAGTTATATTATAATAAAGATTTAATTAAGTAGAATTTAAATACAAGTAGGAAAAAAATTTTTGATCTATATAAACTCTTAAATTACACAAACAATTGCAATTTTAATTTTTAAATAAAATAAAATTTAAATTTAAATAGGATACCAATCTAACCAATAAAATTTAAACTTTTTAAAATAATAATAATTATGATTTTTTTTTTAGCTAATCAAAATAGAGGTTGATTTGTCATTATCAAATTCAACCATAGATAATTTTAACAATACAATGAATTTATAAGTCTTAAGAATTTTAAAAATATAATTTTTTTTTTAAAAAAAAAATTCTTTGATTTTTTTAATAATTAATTAACAAACTGAAATTTACCTTTTCTTGTAGCATTTATATTTTACAAAAACTTGTGAATTTTTCCAACTGAAAGTCAAAGTGTTTAACTTTATTTTTTATGGCATTTTTCCTTTAAGGCCAATTTTTACATTAATTAATTATAGAATTTATAATTTAATTTTTAAAATAAATTATTTATTTATTTAATTTATAATATTAAATTATATCATAATTTCTAAACTCTCTATATATAAATCTGTAATCGAGCTAATAATATATAAAAAAAGGGAAGGATGGGAGCATAATTTGATTGACAAAAAGGATATGTTTTAATCTGATAATGGCAATTTGATTTATTTTGATTGGCTAAAAAATAAGATAACAATTTGTTATTATTTAAAAAATTCTTTATTTTAATTATTAGAATAATTTCTTACTTGAATTTAAATTATTTTAATTTCCTATTTAATTAGCATTAAAAATTAAATTAATTAATTTATATTATAAATTTTTATCAGTACAGTTACACGATTAATAGTTACATATTTTTATTTAAAGTGCTCAATTATTCCTGACCACTTCTTATTAAATTCATCCGACTAAATCACAAATTAATCGTAAAATACAAATTTTAATTTTATAATATTAATTATACATTAAAAAGGAAAAAATTATACTATGTTATATTAAATATTCAAGCTTGAAATTTTTTTTTATATATAAATTTTAAGATTTGCACACTTCTTTTACTTAGAAAAAGGTTGTTAATTTATTTTATTGTTACTTCAAAAATTTTTAGGGAAGAATTGTTAATTTATAAAAAATTGCAATGATTATCTGACTAATTTGAGTAAAGAAAATATTATTCACATTAATCACTTCTAAATAAAATAATTAAACTAACTAAATGTACATTATTTGAAAATTTTGCTATTAATTATTATCGCTTCAAAATTTTTTAAAGAAAATTTATTAAATTTATAAAAAAAAAAATTCAATAATTACCTGACTAATTTGATTAGAAAATATATATCCAATTTAGACATTTATATAAATACATGGGATTGAAAATTATATATAACATATAATAATATCTATAAAAGTAGGAAGGAGGAGAGAATAATGGCATTGACAACAAAAATATCCATAGTTAAATTTGATACTGACAAATTGCCATCTATTTCATTTGCTAAAAAGTAGTATAAGAATTTATTATTGTTTAAAAAAAATTAATTTGATTGGTTAGTTTAATTTTCCATTTAAATCCAAAAAAATTAAAAGTAAACAAATTTTCATTAAGAGTAAAATGTAATTATAATAATTTTTTGTAACAATGAATGACTAACTTTAATCAAATCAATATATTATAGCAATATTATATTATATAGAAAAAAAAGTGATATGAAATTACATATAAAAAAGTTGTCACGAAGACATGTAACGAATATAAATAATATAAAACGCATGATGGAAAAAAAAATAGTGATAATAAACGCGCCAAAAATATTTTATTAGGAAAATTAATACTAAGGCAAATCAAATATATTTTCTTTCTCACCATTATAGACATTTTTAGGCTTTAAGAAATAAATTACAAAATCTTCACATATAATAATCCTCAATTAAAAAAAAAAAGGTAGATCAACATGCTATTCCATGTAAAGGAGCTGGCAATCTAATAAGAATTGAATATATATATATATATAGAGAGAGAGAGAGAGAGAGGTGCCCCCTTTAAAATTATAACTATCAAATAATTACTCAACAGTTTTTTTTTTTTTTTCAAGATTTAGTAACTACTTTTATTTATATGTAACTCATTCATTTATTTGCCATTCCATGTGGATTTGTCTACATAGAATCACTGTGATGGAAAAGAATTTTTCCATGTAGAGAATAAAGTATAGGAAAAATTATACAGTACCCTAATTAAGCACCATATAAGCAATTATAGTTATTTTTTTTAAATAAATTACTGATTAGTCATTATTTTTTGGGACCCACAACTAGGTGCTTATTGTGTCATGGGACCCACTCATGTATATGTGTCAATATTTCTTTGGGTTGCCATTCCATGTAGCTTTTCCTACGTGCAATTGCAGGGTAATTTGCAATTATTATTGAGAGAAAGGGGAATGAATCAAATAAAAAAAATTGAAGAAATTGTGACTTGCGAGGTCACTTGGCATCCCATGTGCCAAAAATTAAATTTTCTAAATTAAATTATAAATTTTGAATAAAATTTTTTCAATTTTGAAAGTCATATATGAATTGTCTAAAATTAAAATTTTTAAATATAATAAGCAACTAACATAAAGGTTTAAATTTATTTGATCAATTGGCCTAATAATAATGATGAGTATTGAATGGTTTGTTTAAGTTTAATCCAGTCTAAAAAATTAAAAAAAAAAAAAAGTAAATCAAATGTATATAAAATCTTTTGATATGATATTTACATGTATATTTACTCTTGATTAATTGCTTTTGCCAAAGGTTTGAAAACAAGCAGAATAATACTCAAATCAAACATCAAACTATACCATAGAGGCCATTCCAATTTCTTGCATACCACCAAAAGGTCATGATTTTAGCATGCTGAACAACAACCAGCCGAGTTGCAATTTTTGAAAAAGAAAAGAAAAATATATATCGGTCTCTAGTTTGACATATTTGGGTTAATTCTCATTATTATAAATTATGAATTATTTTAATAGATTGGTGTTGAATTATTTTGAATTGTAGTTAATTTGAGTTTTTTGAATCATTATGAAAAAATGATTTTTGGTGAATTTATAGATAATGAATATTTTGAATCAAAATATTAATTTTTATTACTTTTTACAGATCATTTGAATCATACGATTGACCTTTCATTAAATCTTTAGTTTTTTTAGTTATTATAAAATTTATATAGATTAAAATATGTTATAAATAGCTTCATGTCAGACAATTTTAAGTTGAGTCGGTGAAGTCAAAAATTTACCACTATAATCATTCCAGTGTCATCATTTTCGGGCACTTTCAAATAATACACAATGAGCAAAGTTTTGGTAATTGATGTTGGGTTGTTTGCTTATTTTGCTAAATTTTTCACAATTTTTTTTATTGTAACTCACTATTTTTTAGCAAATTTCAATATATGGGATTTTTAAATTTTAAAAAATTGAAATTCATAAATAAATAATTTATGTCCGTAAATTTATATGTACTAAGTTTTTTTGTTTTGTTAAGATGTGTATTTGATTTTTCTTTAAATATTAGAGAAGAGAATTATATTTTTGAATTTTAGTATCCATATTTTTTAAATAATCTCATAGATTAAGTCAGCAGTTAGATTTGTGCTTAAATTTATCCAAGTATTGAACAAGGAAGTATCATTTTCATATTAATTATCTTCAATCATATAATGAAATAATAGCTTTTTTTTGGTTTAGAAAATGATCAAATGGCCACAATACATTTTATTTTTCAATTTTTTTTATTCAATGGAGGCATAATACCAAGCAATAACAGCTGGACTATAGAAAGAGAGATAGCTATCTCCTTTTCTCACTATAAAAGTAAATAATTTTAGAAGAAGTAGATGAGAGACTTAAACTCGAGAACTCCACACTTACTCCATTTTAAATGTTGATAAGACCAATCAAACTACTCCTTGATTAACATTTCATATTTCAATTTATATGTTGCATAATGTAATTAAGCATGTGTTATAATAGCTTATATGTTAGATGGTAAAGAGAAAGAATTCCCACATTGAAACTAGAAATTGGAGGAAAGAAGTTGAGGGAAAGTGAAAATTTTATAATTATATATATTTAAAAAATAAAATAATTATTTTATTTTTTAATTTTCATGAATAATTACTAAGTGAAATAAAATAATTATTTTATTTTTATTTTCATAAATAATTACCAACAAATGTGTCTGTTAACAAACTAATATGTCTATTAATATAAAAAGTTGCATCTATTAGAAGAGGTGCTAATTTAATTCGTTTTCAGAAACAGACAGTCATGTGTGTCGGAATAGACAATCATGTCTATTGGAAAAGGTGCAAATTTAATTTACTTTAAAAGGATAGACATGTTTGTCTAGAGAGGTGTCATGTCTCTTCATTTTTTATAAATACAGAATAATTGCTCAATCTACACTCACTTATTCAGTTTTCTTCTTCTCCTCTTATCTCTCTAAACAATCTAGTGGGAGCAATCAATTCCTTAAAAAAGTGATTTATCACGCTTCAAAGCCTATTTTCTATTCACTATTTCAACAGCAGCAAATGGAAGGCAGTTCTGATGAGAAAAATTTGAAGTTGATGAGCAGTACTGAAAATACAAGAAAGCCACAACCTCCTTGGATAACGAACTGGGATATTAGAACCAGACAACGCCCAAATGGCAGAATTGATAAGGTACTTGTCTCACCCCTCACTCTTGTTATTAAGAATTTCAAACTTAATTCTTGACTGCTTATTTCATTGTTGTTTAATTAATGTGGTAATTTTAATTTAGGAGTTAATGATAATGAAAGTTTTGCCTCTATGCAGTATTATTACCACAAAGAAACCAACATAATGTGTAGGTCATTAGTGGAGGTAGAGAACTATGAATTGCATGGGATTCTACCCGGTCAAATGCGAAGGGCAAAAAAGGAGGGAGAAAATAATGAAAATCCTTCCATGATGCAATTGGGAAATGAAAATCCATGGTGAGTTTTTTTTTTTTTTTTCTTGTATGCATTTATTATTATTATTATTATTATTATTATTATTATTATTATTATTATTATTATTATGAGCTCTACTACAAAGTGTGAAGACAAAATGAGAGAGAGTCAATTAAGATGATTTACCTAGTAATGGAAGAAGTTAGACAATATCAAAATGTTTTCTTTCTTAATAAAAGTTTTAAATCTTTTTTTTTTTTACTAATTGTGATTGTTATTTTTAAGAAAATGAATAACTAATATTATGGGAACATTTGCAGGCAGCAGCAAGTGGATCAGGGACATACAATATTCCTAATGCAGAAATGAAGGAAGAAGTTGAGAAGTTATTAAAAGAATCTCATGAAAACCGAAACAATGCCTCTGCTGTCAGGACATCCAATATTCCTAATGCAGAAATGAAGGAAGAAGCTGAGAACTTTTTAAAAGAATCTCGTGAAAACCTAAACAATGCTGTTGCTTTCAGGACATCCACTATTCCTAAGGCAGAAATGAAGGAAGAAGTTGAGAAGTTTTTAAAAAAATCTCATGAAAATCGAAACAATACCTCTGCTATCAAGTCAGATGAACAATCACATAAACATAAGGAAGAAGCTGAAAAGTTTTTAAAAGAATCTCGTGAAAACCTTGTCAAGTCAGATGAACAGTCACATGAACATAGGGATGAACATGAACAAGGGGATGAACATAGGGAAGAAGTTGGAAGAAGTTGAGTGTTTAACGTTTAACTTGATCATCACTCCCCTAGTTTAATTGTTTTTTTTTTTTTTTCTCAAAATTTGTTATCAATCCTTCTGCAGATTAGGTATTTGTTTAGCTTTGTTTGCATTTCGTGGGTTTCCAATTAATAAAACTTCTCTGCTTATTGTGAATGCTGGTTAAGGTTCTGACTTCCTCAAAAATGGGATACATCACAGAATGTCTGAAAAAAATCAAAGAATGTTCAACTCACACATAAAAAAAATTTTATAACTATTATTGTTATAAAATTTTTTAAAAAATTGAAATAAGGAGAAAATGCTCCTATAAGGCCTCAACGATATATACCCCCTTGAAGCTCTCTTCCTTGGCAAAATTAAGAGAAAGAAACGGAAAATTTTGAAGAGAAAATTAATCAAAAGTATTTCAAAATTTTAATAAAAATTCTCATTAAAATGATTGTCACACATTTAAATAGGAAAAGTCTTAGTGACATGTATTCATGTCAGCCGTTAAATCAGTGAGTTGTTTGATAGTTGGCAAGCACATACAAGTTAAAAAAACTCTTTCTCCTTTTGATTTTCTCCTTTTGATTTTGCAAATCTAAAATTCAATGATGAAATCTTTATTTGTACAGGCTGTTAAAGTTTGTTGATGTTACTAGAGTGGTCTTTAGGCTGTGCAGTCTCGAGTTCGAGTCCTAATCAAACATAAATATACCAAAAAAAAAAATGATATTGAATGGTTTGTTTTAGAACATCTGGTCTTAAAAAAAAAGAGCAAATCAATATATACAAAATTTTAATCAAATCAAACTAAAAATCTATAAATTGACATTTATATTTTGATGCAAAAGTTAGTGACACAGACACTTCAAGTTTGCTAGTCAATTTGTTAAGAAAATTAGCAACGAGAGCTTTAGCTCTTTGGTACTTGGAGTCTTATCTAAAATTTGTGAGACAAAGTTTTAAGCTAATATCAGATTTTTTAATTTTTCCCGGAAAACACAATAAGCCAATTAAACGAGAGTAACGAGTTTGCCACCATTCCCATCACGTTCCTTGATTGGCTCGAATTGTGATATGATATTGATTTCTTTATAATGCTTATATGTATATTCACTCTTGATTAATTATTCTTGCCAAAGGTTTCAAAACAAGCACAAGAATACTCAAACAAACCATCAAACTATGCCATAGAGGCCATTCCAATTTCTTGCGCTATTTTAGATTTGTGTTGAATTATTTTGAATTGTAATTAATTTGAGATATCCATCAAATCATTATACAAAAAAGATTATTGAACAATTTATAGATTATGAATCATTTTGTATCAAAATATTAATTTTTTTTGTACATTTTTCGGATCATTTAAGTCATACAATTGACCATTTATTAAATCTTCAGTTTTTTGAGTTATTATAAAATTTGTATAGATTACAATTCATTATAAATAGCTTTAGGTCAGACAATTTTAAGCTGATGAATTAAGTCAAAATTTACCACTTTAATCATTTCAAAGTGTCAGGAGTTATTAGTTATCCAGGTATTGAATAGGATATATCTTTTTTATTAATTATCTTTTTTATCAGATAATGAATTATTAACTTTCTGATATAGAAAATGATCAAATGGCCACAGTATATTTTATTTTTTATTTTTTTTTATTTAATAGAGACACAATAAGTCAAGTAATAATCGGTAGCCTAGCCTTCTCCTTTTTAATTAAAAATGTGAATAATCTTAGAATTAATAGATGCAGAGATATAGTCCTCTTCCTTTCTCACTAGAGATGTGAATAATCGTAGAATAGATAGATGGTAAGACTCAAATTCGAGACCTCTCACTCTACCTAAAAACGAATCAAGCTACTCCTTGATATACATTTTATTTTTCAACTGATATGTTGTATTGTATTGTAATTAAACATGTGCAGCTGCATATGGAAGGTGGTTATGTTGAGAAAAATTTGAGGTTGACTAGTTGAAAAAATACAAGAAAGCCACATCATCTTTGGATAAAGAATTGGGATATTAGAACTAGACAACGCAAAAATGGCATATTTGATAAAGTACTTGTCTCATCCCTTTTTATTAAAAAGATCAAACTTAAAATTTTATAATTTTAAAGGCTCCCAATTTCAAATCATTAAACCTTAATATATTATATTTTAATGTAATAATTTGAAGTATAAATTTTTTTTTTTCAAGTAGATAAATTCTGATGTTTTTTTAATTTTTGGTGAAATAAAGATTGTTCAGTTTATGATATATGGAGAAATTATTCTTAATTACTTAAATTATTGTTGTTTGATTAATATGGTAATTTTAATTTAGGAGTTAATGATAATTAAAGGTTTGCCTGAATGCGGTGCAATTACCACAAAGAAACCAACATTATGTGTTGATCATTGGTGGAGGTAGACAACTACGAATTGTATGGGATTCTACCTGGTCATATGCGAAGGGTGAAAAGGAAAGGAGAAAATAATCAAAATCTTTGCATAATGCAAATGGGAAATGAAATCCATCAGTGAGGTTTTTTTTTCAATTTTTCTTGTACTCATTTTTTTTATAATTAGCTCTAGTAGGAAGTGTTGAGATAAAATAAGAGAGAGTTGATTAAGATGATTAGGCCATGTTCAATGCAGAGAATCAAATACTCCAATATAAAAGTGTGATAAGTTAGTAGAGGAAAAAATAAAAAAGAAAGGGAGAGATCTAAGATAAAATATTGAATATTTACGTGAATTTAGTGTCTAAAAAAATTGTGTTATGTATAAAACTTGAAAAATTTTCTCCCATTGAGCTCGTTTTATGGTGGAGCAAATTCAATCTATTTTCTCTTACGGGTGTTTTTAGAATAATCATTTGTCTAATGAGCTCATCATTTCGCTAAATCATTTGTCTTCTAATTGGGAACATGTAAGTTGTTGACTTTGGCTCCTAATTATTATTATATATACAAAAGAAGAGGCAACTTTTACTGTTCTAATAGCAGTAAAATTACCTCTTCACCCCTATACTCTTTTTTCAAGGACAACTTTGGAGTGGTGATTACCAACGGTAGGCAAGTGGCACCAGCTTATGCTGGCAAGGGCTACAAGAGTTATAAATGAGATTATATTAATAAGACAAACTTAAATCGTCTTTTTAATATTTTATTTTAAAATCTATTTACTCACTGTCATAATTTTTTCCTTTTTAATTAATTAAATCTTCTGAATTTAAAAAAAAAATAGACCTCTTCATTTTAAAATTTTAATTATTTATTTTAATTTTTTAAACCACACTACAAGAAACCAGCGGACTGGGGATGAAATTTATATTTTGTCTCAAATAAAATCGACTTATAGAGACGAAATTGGATATTCGTCACAGAAAAAATAATATTTAGCTGCGAAATAGTTATTCGTTTGCAATAATTATTTTTGTCGAGGAAAAATATAAGTTTATAACTAAATATCTCCTGCAAAATCTATTTTTGCACGCCTTATGAACTTTTCTCAACCATTCTCAAAATTTCGTCTTTAAAAACTATGATGTAGTGATGATTTTATGTTTTATCCTTAATTATAAGAATTAATGATGAAATAAATTTGTCGCCTAATAATATAATAAAATAATTATAAATAAAATTAATGAAGAATGCAAGATGGGTGACATAAATTTGTGTTTGTGCCAAACTCACCTGCCAAAATTTTCACTTCCGCGGGTAAAGAATCAGCTACTAATATAAAACTTAGATAAATTTTTATAATTAAATTATGAAAGTTTAAAAACTCATTTAATCTCTAATTAAAGAATAGACAATGGTGAAGAAAACTGATTCATTCACTCACCTAATCTCTAGTAACCAACCGTCAATTTTCCTCTCCTTCTGTCTTTATTCTGTCAATCGAACTTCAATGTATCTCATTTTATTTGGGTTTTTCATCTCTATTAATCATTCAATACAAAAGACTCTCACTGGCTGATTATTTAGCAAAATCAGGTAAGCTTAAGGAGATCATTTTTTGTGGCATGGGTATAAGGTGTTTTCAGGGTGCATGGTAGTGGTTTTCGGCTATAGTTGATGCACAAGAAAGTTAAATCTAGAAAGTACTTGTTACTTGGTTATGTACTCTTGAAAATTTGGTCAAATTTGGGTTATTTTGTTCTTGAGTTTGGTTCTAGGGTTTTATTTTGGTTTGGTGATGTTGATTTTGGGCACTTCCTATTTTGGCATTATCCCTGGGCATCAATTTCTACTATGTCTTTAATTTCAATATGGCTATGTGATGTGGCCCAACCGCAAGTACACAGGTCGTACAAGTAATATAGAAAAGATATCGTTCCCACGAGGAGTTGTGTTAATGATTGAATTTTTGATATAAAAAGTTGACTAAATTGAACTATTTTTGAAATTAAAGCAATAAATTGATGGGTATTGGAGTATGAAATCTATATATGCAAAATTAATAATCTATTCAACTATGTAATGGTTTAACTAAATTTGCATTAAATTAAAACAAGGAAATTCAAATGTGGCAATATTTAAAATGGCAAGCAATTAAATTCGATTAAAAATTAACAATGATAAAAAGCGATTAGGAGTTGAATTTCATATTTGAGCTATTTTGGAATTTTTAAATTGGTTATCCAATATTGTGGAACTTACGGGTTTTAAGGAGATTAATTCTTAAATCCTTTGAATACCCTTTCGAGTGAGACAAAGAGTGCCTTAATCAATCTAATCCTACTTTCGTGGAGTTAGAGTTAATTAAGACCCATTAGGTTCTTTAATTAATCTGTGAGTCCTCTTAATCCTCAGTCTATTTCTAGATCTAAGTTAATTAAGTCCAGTTTTTTTATTATCTATCACAAGGCCTTCTCCTTTCGGTGCCTCAACCATAGATTAAGAACATTACTTAATGGGATCCTACACTAAGCATGTCATTAAGTACACAAGAAATGAATAAAACTCATTAAGACCACAAAATATGGATTACCCAATCAAAATCCACAAAATATCTCAAATATTACAACCCTTACTCCAGAATCAAAGTAAAACTACTCACTACCCATAATGCTTACAAGATATTCTAAGTTTAAATGGAAATAAAGCTTTAATCAAAGCTAAGAAACAAGAAGTTCAACACTAGAAATGTAGGAAAAATGTAAGAAAAGAAAGAAATCTCCAAATCTGGATGGAAATGGTGTGGAAAATGATTGTGTCTCTTCAGCTGCTGCCTTTCCTCTCCCTTTTCTTCCTTTCCTTCTTGTCTTTCTTCTTTCTAAAATGGGAAATAAGGCTATTTATAGCATTTTCTGACATGGAGCCCTAAAATGGTGTGTTTTAGGAGGGATTTTCTGAGGGAATCTTCTGCCAGCTCATTAATGAAATCTTTGTGGGACTGCATAAGTGGACTGCATAAGTCATGCAGTCCCTTATGCAGTTTTCGGCTGTTTCTGGTTCACTTATGCGAAACTGCATGACTTGGCGCATAGGTTATGCACAATTCCGTGAGATTGCATAAGGGAGGCGTGAATCTGCATAAGCTATGCACTCTCCTTATGCACAATTCGGCAGGTGTTGGAATAGTGTTTCTTCTCCTTATGCAGATCTGCATAGCTTATGCGGCAAGTTATGCACAATTTGGTCAATGCATATTTCAACTTGAAAACTTGTTTTTGACATCTTTGGCTGTAGAAGTCACTCCTCAATGGCAAAATTTCTTTTCAGACCTTCAAAAACACCATTTTCCTACAAAATAAAGTAAAAATTACAAGTTAATCCAAAATTGACAATTATGAAAAATTAACTAAATAACTAACAAAATTAGCTAAAAGTGACAATAATCAAATAAAATGACTATGAAATTAAACCTAAATGATTATGCAAAATGTATGCATCAAATACCCCCAAACTCAAGCTTTTGCTTGTCCTCAAGCAAACTTTAAAATGTGATGCAAAATTTTTAGGGGTGCCTTATCCAAAGAGCTATGAAAATCACCTATTAAAGTAACTTAACACACCTTTAGCCATACCAGCAATCCATTACCCATCCTTCAAAATGCAAAGAATCTAATGCTTATCCAAGCTTTCACCACTTAGCCATCAAGTCAATTATCATTCAAAATCCCCAAACCAACCAATCAAAAGAGAGAGTCATGCTCAAAAGGAATTCTAGGACAATCAATAACCAAAGTGTCTCTATATAGAATGATGGAATTAAATGAATGAATGGATAATTTTCCAATCCCATAGGCAAATTCCCTACTCCTATCTCCACTAATGTAGCAAGTACTATCAAGAGATCAAAGGTCTTTTTAGGGATGTAATGGGGCTATGGGGTTCAAAATGAGGCTAAGAATACAAATGGGTAAAAAGGGTTCAAAGCATGAGAATATTTTCAATTTTGAAACATAAGGTACACTTCTTATTTTATTATATTTTTTTTTATTTTTATATATTTATATGGGGGAGAGAAATACACAATGAGGATTGTCAAGTGCTAGCATAGTTTACAAAACACATAAAAATGGAGGGACATTTTGATACTTTAAACTTGTATTTTGCATTTTCTTTTGATGATTGTCCCTAAGATTGCCACCCCCAAACTCATTTCTTTTAATACTTTGGGTGGATTTCTTTCATTTTGAATGACAATGGTGAAAAGCACATATACTAGTACTTTTACAAGGTGACAAGCATTTCTTCTCCCTTTTATTGAATTTTTTTTTTATGTACCTAATGTTATAAATAATTATTCTCATGAAAAAGGTTGGAGTGTTTGGTTCATTGGCTAGGTAACAATAAGGGTTTCAAGAAAAATTAGGGATAAAAAGGCTTAAAGGGGTTTGCAAGGGTCAATTTTAATTAGGAAAAGGGCCAAAGGTTTAAAATGAGAAGGTTTTAAATCAAAGAATGCCTAATCATCTCTCTTTTCAAGTACAAGCTGGTATTTCGCCTCGAAAGGTTTAGAAAATTTGTTCTAGGATTGGTGAGACATCATTTGACTACCTTATATCCAATAACTCCCTCTAAACATTCCAATCTCTAAAGGACTAGTTGGGTGGCTTTTTGGCTAAGAAGATATAGGCAAGGGATAGACACTTCAAAACCTTGCACCTCTTAGGAAACTTTCAATCCACAAACCCAACTAAAGGTAAGTCAAATCACTCTTATAGGTAACTTTTCAATACTCAAGGGATTTGGCAAAAGATTTAAATGCATGATGCATGATTCCTAAAAATGAGTAATGCATTAACTAAATGGAGGAAGTCTATTTGTGTGCAATGTGTACAATTCTAAGTGGTGTATAATGTGTGTGTAAATGTGTTATGTATATGTATGTATGGATGTATATGTAAAATATTTACAGTATATGTAAATGTAATGGAATGAGATGCTCCTATACTCAAAATGTGAAAAATGTATGAAAAATGTAGCAAAAATCAAAATGTGCACCCCCAAACTCAAAATTAGACATTGTCCTCAATGTCTCAAGCAGTGTATTATAAAAACTCAAAGCAAAGGGAATAACCAGGATTAGTGAATATTAAGAGCAAAAAGAAAGAGTTACCTGGTATAGAGCATATGAGAATTCAAGATATAAGGAGGATGCATAAGAAGCTGCACAGGTTATGCAAAGTAAAGTGCTGCCCAGAACAGGTGCATAAGTAGGGTGCATAAGCCGTGCGGTTCTGCATGAGGGGCAATAAGGACTGCACAGGCTATGCAGAACATTTCCATAAGGGTATTCACAGCCTGTGCAGTTCTGCATGAGTGGCATAAAGGATTGCACAGGCTATGCAAAATATTTGCATAAGGGTATTCATAGCCTGTGCAGTATATTCAAAAGCTGCTGCATGATGATGAGCAAGAAAAAAAATGTGCAACTACCAGTAGAAGCATCCAAATATATACAGAGTATGGACAAATATGCACAAAAGGGCAGTAAAGGCAATGAAAATCAAAGAAAAAACTAATGTAATAGCTAGCCAATAAAACTTCAAGAAAAACAGAATTCAAAACAAACTAAAATTGTTTCAACATATTTACAAAGAAAAACTCCTACAAGTTTGAACAAAAGTAAAACAGAAACTAATCTAATTCTATTGTTTTGCCTTTGTCCAAAGAAGTTGCTAAGGGGCTGGTGATGTGGCCCAACCGCAAGTGCACGGGTCGTAAGTACAACAGTCGTAAAGATATCGTTCCCACGAGGAGTTGAGTTAATGATTGAATTTTTGATATAAAAGTTGACTAAATCGAAGTATTTTTGAAATTAAAGTAATGAATTGATGGGTAATGGAGTATGAAATCTAAATGTGCAAATTAATATTCTATTCAACAATGTATTAATTAAACTAAAATTGCATCAAATTGAAATAAGCAAGTTCAAATATGGCAATATTCAAAATGGTAAGTAATTAAATTCGATTAGAAATTAACAATGGTAAAAAGGCGATTCCGGAGTTCGGGATTTCATATTCGAGCTATTTTGGGATTTTAAATTGGTTATCCAATCTTATGAAACTTATGGGTTTTAAGGAGATTAATTCTTAAATCCTTTGAATTCCCTTTCGAGTGAGACAAAGAGTGCCTTAATCAATCTAATCCTACTTTCGTGGACTTAGAGTTAATTAAGACCCATTAAGTTCTTTAATTAATCTGTGAATCCTCTTAATCTTTAGCCTATTTCTAGGTCTAAGTTAATTAAGTCCAATTTCTTGATTATCTATCACAGGGCCTTCTCCTTTCGGTGCTTCGACCATGGATTAAGAACATCACTTAATGGGATCCTACACTAAGCATGTCATTAAGCACACAAGAAATGAATAAAACTCATTAAGACCACAAAATTTGGATTACCCAATCAAAATCCACAAAATATCTCAAATATTACAACCCTTACTCCAAAATCAAAATAAAACTACTCACTATCCATAATGCTTACAAGATATATTGAGTTTAAATGGAAATAAAGCTTTAATCTAAGCTAAGGAATAAGAAATTAAACACTAGAAATGTAGAAAAATTTAAGGAAAGAAAGAAATCTGCAAATCTTGGTTGAAAATGGTGTGGAAGGTCAAAGTGACTCTTCAAATTCTGCCTCTCCTCTCCTTTCCTTTTCTGCTCCTTTTTTCCCTCCTCTAAAATGGGAAAATGAGACTATTTATAGCATTTTTCTGACATGGAGCCCTAAAATGGTATGTTCTAGGAGGAATTATCTAAGGGAATCTTCTGCCAGCTCATTAATGAACTCTTTATGGGATTTGCATAAGTGGGTGCATAAGTTATGCGATCCCTTATGCGATTTTGATCTGGTTCACTTATGCGAAATTGCATGACTTGGTGCATAGGCTATGCACAATTTCGTGAAGGTGCATAAGGGAGGCGAGAATGTGCATAAGCTATGCAGTCTCCTTATGCACATTTCGGTTGGTTCTGGAACAGTGATTTTTCTCCTTATGCAGATCTGCATAGCTTATGCGGCAAGTTATGCACAATTTGATCAATGCATGTTTCAGCTTGAAAACTTGTTTTTGACATCTTTGGCTGTAGAAGTCACTCCTCAATGGCAAAATTTCTCTTCAGTCCTTCAAAAACACCATTTTTCCTACAAAACAAAGTAAAAGATACAAATTATTCCAAAATCAACAATTATGGAAAACTAACTAATTAACTAATGAAATTAGCTAAAAGTGACTAATAATCAAATAAAATGGCTATGAAATTAAACCTAAATGATTATGCAAAATGTATGCATCAAATACCCCCAAACTCAAGCTTTTGCTTGTCCTCAAGCAAACTTTAAAATGTGATGCAAAATTTTTAGGGGTGCCTTATCCAAAGAGCTATGAAAATTACCTATTAAAGTAACTAAACACACCTTTAGCCATACCAACAATCCATATACCCATCCTTCAAAATGTAAAGAATCTAATGCTTATCCAAGCTTTCACCGCTTAGCCATCAAGTCAATTATCATTCAAAATCCCCAAACCAACCAATCAAAAGAGAGAGAGTCATGCTCAAAAGGAATTCTAGAACAATCAATAGTCAAAGTGTCTCTATATAGAATGATGGAATTAAATGAATGAATGGATAATTTTTCAATCCCATAGGCAAATTCCCTATTCCTATCTCCACTAATGTAGCAAAT
This sequence comes from Hevea brasiliensis, assembly GCF_030052815.1. Lineage (NCBI taxonomy): Eukaryota > Viridiplantae > Streptophyta > Magnoliopsida > Malpighiales > Euphorbiaceae > Hevea > Hevea brasiliensis. Next base: position 26,955,913 of record NC_079504.1, on the reverse strand, counting down.
ACTATCAAGAGATCAAAGGTCTTTTTAGGGATGTAATGGGGCCATGGGGTTCAAAAATAAGGCTAAGAAGAAAAATGGGTAAAAAGGATTCAAAGCATGAGAATATTTTCAATCTTGACAATATAAGGTACATTTCTTATTTTATTATACTTTTTTTTTCTTTTTCTCTTTTTTTTTTAATATATATATGGAGGAGAGAAATACATAATGAGAATTGTCAAGTGCTAGCATAATTTACAAAACACATAAAAATGGAGGGACATTTTGATACTTTAAACTTGTATTTTGCATTTTCTTTTGATGATTGTCCCTAAAATGCCACCCCCAAACTCATTTCTTTTAATACTTTGGGTGGATTTCTTTCAATTTGAATGGCAATAGTGAAAAGCACATATACTAACACTTTTACAATATGACAAGCACTTCTTCTTCCTTTTATTGTATATTTTTTCTTTTTTTTTATTTTTATTTTTATTATTTTTTAGAAAGTGTACCTAATATTCAATATTATTCTCATGAAAAGGGTTGGAGTGTTTGGTTCATTGGCTAGGTAACAATAAGAATTTCAAGAAAAATTAGGAATAAAAAGGCTCAAAGGGGTTTGCAAGGGTAAATTTTAATTAGGAAAAAGGGCCAAAGGTTTAAAATGAGAAGGTTTTAAATCAAAGAATGCCTAATCATCTCTCTTTTCAAGTATAAGCTGGTATTTCGCCTTGAAAGGTTTAGAAAATTTGTTCTAGGATTGGTGAGACATCATTTGACTACCTTATATCCAATAACTCCCTCTAAACACTTCCTTCTCCAAATGACTAGTTGGGTGGCTTTTTGGCTAAGAAGATATAGGCAAGGGATAGACACTTCAAAACCTTGCACCTTTTAGGAAACTTTCAATCCACAAACCCAACTAAAGGTAAGTCAAATCACTCTCATAAGCAACTTTTCAATACTCAAGGGATTTGGCAAAAGAATTTAATGCATGATGCATGATTCCTAAAATGAGTAATGTATTAACTAAATGGAGGAAGTCTATTTGTATGTTTGTGTGCAATGTCTAAGTGATGTATAATGTGTGTGTAAATGTGTTATGTATATGTATGTGTGGATGTATATGTAAAATATTTACAATATATGTAAATAAAATGGGATGAGATGTTCCTATACTCAAAATGTGAAAAATGAAGCAAAAATCAAAATGTGCACCCCCAAACTCAAAATTAGACATTGTCCTCAATGTCTCAAGCAGTGTATTATAAAAACTCAAAGCAAAGGGAATAACCAGGATTAATGAAATTTAAGAGTAAAAAGAAAGAGTTACCTGGTATAGAGCAAATGAGAATTCAAGATATAATGGGGATGCATAAGAAGCTGCACAGGTTATGCAGAGTTAAGTGCTGTCCAGAACATGTGCATAAGTAGGGTGCATAAGCCGTGCGGTTCTGCATGAGTGGCAATATGGGTTGCATAGGCTATGCAGGACATTTACATAAGGGGAATACAGCCTGTGCAGTTATGCATAAGTAGCAGAAAGGGTTGCACAGGCTGTGCAAAGTATCTGCATAAGGAAATTCATAGCCTGTGCAGTGTATACAAAAGCTGCTGCATGATGATTAGCAAGGGGGAAATGTACAACCAGCAGTAGAAGCATTGAAATATATACAGAGTATGGGCAAATATGTACAGAAGGGCAATAAGTGCAATGAAAATCAAAGAAAACTAATGTAATAGCTATCCAATGAAACTTCAAGAAAAACAGAATTTAAACTAATTCAAAACAAACAAACATAATTCAAAACAAACTATAAATGTTTGAACATATTTACAAAGGAAAAGTCCTACAAGTTGGAACAAAAGTAAAACAAAAACTAATCTAGTTCTATTGTTTTGCCCTTGTCCAAAGATGTTGCTAAGGGGCTGGTGGCTGCTGCCTGCTGTCGAAATGATGGTGCTGGAGGAGGTGATGGAGGTGGGGGTGGCATGCCCAGAAAGATCATGAGTTGCTTCACCATCTCCTTCAATTCTTTCTGCTTGTCCTTGGTTTCCATGACAAGGTCAAATAGGTGATCATGACGATCCTTGAGTGTATCAAGACCAGTGTCAAGCTTCCTATCCACAAACTATATATCATCACTAAGCCTTTCAAGATAGGTGAATAAGGCTTTAGTGTTGAATGCAGGAGGGGCTGTGGATGAGGAAGGTTCAGCTGTAGGAGGTATGGGCTGAGCAGAGGCTGCTGGGGTGTCCTGTGCAGGCTGAGGGGGTGGGATAGGTTCAGTGGAGTGCTGTGGGACTGATGGGAAAGGTTGGGCTTCTGGTTGTGCAATGGGCTCAGTTTCTGCTGCAGGTTGTGCAATATCAGAATGTGGCAAACTGAACCCTGTTTTAGATAGGTGTGCAGTATCAAAATATAAGGTGTCCACAAGTGCTGGTATTTGGTGCTCTTCAGGACTAAAACCAAAATGCTTGGCTATAACTGTTATGAGCCCACCCAAGACAATGTCACCTATGGATTTTGTGGCAATATGCAACACATGCTCACAAAAGAAATAACCAGGAGAAACTTTGACCTTGTGGAAAGCACACCATAACATAAATAATTCAGATTTCCCCACAGCACCAGAACTAGTCCCTCTGCCCAATATGGTGCTAGCAATCAGCCTATGAATAAACCTAAGTGCAGGGTCAAGTATTTGGGAGGTTTTTTATCTTCCAGCAGAGAAAGTTTGAGGTTGGTTTGTGATAATTCTCCAAAATTGGGTAGCATTCCAAATACCCTTGTTGGCTACCTCTACTCCAGTATGTGGCACCCGAAATAACCCATCAATTGCAAAACCAAAAATGCTATGAAATTGGTCCAATGACAGCTCTCTATTTTGCCCCAAACATCTAAATTTCATAATTGGCTTATGGTCTACATCATGCAATTTGAGGGTAGCAGAGAATGAAGAAATAAACTCCAAAACTAGAGTTGGATAAACTATCTCCTGCTTATGCACAAATTCCATCCAACCCATACCATCAAGATATGCAACTACATTGTCAAATAAACCAAGAGATTGTAGAGAATCGGCAGAAATATACATAGTGGGTTGTACCCTCCTATCCTTGAGTCTCTTAAAAGCTGCTTTTTGAATTGTATCAGGAAGAGGCCAAGGTAGCTTTGATACCTGTGAAGCTACTGAAATTGTCTTTTTACTGGAAGAGGGTGTGGAGGCTGGAGTTTTTGGCTTTTTGGGTGGTGGTTCCGACAATGGGGTGGGTGGTTCTTTGCGTTTGGATAGAGGAGGGGCAGAGGACATGGGTCGCACAGATTTCGACCGGATTTTTCGTTTGTACGTGGTTGTGGGAGGTGGTGGGGGTGTCGCTTGTGGAGGGGAATTAGGGTTTGGAGGTATTGTTGACAATTGTGAAACCTGGAGAGGGGAAGCTGGACGGGAATGGGGAGGCGACTCCATGGCCGATGGTGAGGATGGAGGAGATGAGGGCGGAAATGAAAATGCAGGGGGAAGTTAGGGTTTATGCGGTGAAAATGTTAGTGGAGAAGAAGGGGAGAGGAAGGGTTATGCGGGAATGAGGATCGTGAGAGAAGAAAGACAGTGAACAGGGATATCGGGGTGAAGGTGGGAAAGAAAAAAATTTTGCCGAAAGGAAAAGTTTAATTTAAACGGGTTTAGTAAAAACTGCATAAGGGGAAAGTGAATGTGCATAGCTTATGCACTAGCTTATGCAAGTTTCACCCTGTTTTGAAGTTCAGAAAAATATGTCATGCAGAAGTGCATAGGTCATGCACTCTGCTTATGCAGGTCTCGGCAACTTTTGAAATTTGAGGAGTGAAGTCATGCGGGAGTGCATAAGTCATGCACTCCCCTTATGCACCTCTCGGCAGATTTGATTTTTCAGAGAATTGGGTCATGCAGAAGTGCATAGGTCATGCACTCTGCTCATGCAGACTTCGGCAATTTTTGGAATTTGGGTTGGTGGTTATGCAGGTGTGCATAAGCTATGCACTCTGCTTATGCACTCTTCGGTGGGTTTTTGGTGTTTGGAAAATGTGGTTATGCAGTTGTGCATAAGCTATGCACTCTGCTTATGCATGTTTCGGTGGGTTCTGATTTTTGTGGAAGGTGGTTATGTAGAAGTGCATAGGTTATGCACTCTGCTTATGCAGGTCTCGGCAGCTTTTGGTGTTTGGGGTTGGTGGTTATGCAGTTGTGCATAAGTCATGCACTCTGCTTATGCATCCCTCGGCAGGTTTGAATTTTTGGAGTTTCTGGTTATGCAGAAGTGCATAAGTTATGCACTCTGCTTATGCACCCCTCGGCAAGTTTGGAGATTCAGAGTTTTTGGTCATGCGGAAGTGCATAAGTTATGCACCCTCCTTATGCAGACTTCGGCAGAGAGAGAAAATGCAGAATTTGAAGTTATGCAAATGTGCATAAGTCATGCACTCACCTTATGCAAGTTTTGACAGATATGAAATTTGACAAAATGAGGTTATGCAGAGTTGCATAAGCTATGCACTCTTCTCATGCACTTTGCAACAGGGATGAAAATGGCAAAAATTGTGGTTATGCAGGATTGCATAAGCTATGCAGTTGCTTATGCACAATTCAACAAGATTAAGATTGCAATGGAACATGATTTGCAAGTGTGAAAAATACCCTAAAATGAAGAAATGTAATTCTATAAAGCATAAACCATGAGAAATTTTCATCAAAAACACATCAATATATACAAAGTTCATCAAAAATGCATCACACAAGCTTGTAGAAGATGGATCCTGCATAAAAGGCATTTGTGACCCATGCCATTTTAACTCAAATTCTGCAAATCAACATTTAGCACATTAAAACTCAATAAAATCTGCATAAAGTTGTATCTATTCACAAATGATGAACTCCCCAAGTCATGCCAAGAAAAATGCAGCATTTCCACCTTAAATCCCACAACCCAAATAAGCTCATAACTGCAAAAATGGCTCACTTACCACCATATTAACATTAAAAGCACATTTACTTAAAAATTACACACCCAACCTCACCAAGAACGTAAGCCATCTACTGCAGGCACCCTCTTTGCTGCAGAATGTCATTTTTTTGCTCTGCATAAACCAGGTAACAACCCAAGGACATAATTCATCTGCTGCAGACCTTTCCTTGCTGCAGATTTCATTTTTCCTCTCTACATAAACCAGGTAGCAGACCCTGCACTGGTTATGCAGCAAAAATCAATCAATTTGTAGGAGATTTAAAGAACATAATTTCAGGTTAAGGGTCACTCCTCAACAGTTCACCAACCTTCCTCCATTGAAATACATCTACAAGGGACAAAATTCAACAAATGTCAAAAATTGAATTTGGGGAGATTCAAGATAAAAACAAAAGTAATGAAAGTAAAAGTAAATCAGCAAAATAATAATAAAAGGACTTGGGATGCCTCCCAAGAGGGCTAATTTATAGTCCTTAGCTGGACTTTTCATGAATTGCACTGAAAAGAGGTGAGGGATTGGAGAGCTTGTAACAGCTTGCTCCTATTATTGGGTCTCCAGTTATGTAATGTTTCAATCTATGCCCATTGACCTTAAAATTCCTAGATTTTTCACTCCAAATTTCAATTGCTCCATAAGGGAAAACCTTAGAAACCCTATATGGACCAGTCCACCTTGACTTGAGTTTTCCAGGGAACAATTTCAATCTTGAGTTGAACAACAAAACTAAATCACCTTCTTTGAATTCCTTTTTCCTAAGATGCTTATCAAGCCAAACTTTAGTTCTTTCTTTGTAAATATGGGCACTTTCATAAGCATCCATCCTCAGTTCTTCAAGCTCATTAAGTTGCAATAGTCTCTTTTCACCAGCTTGCTTAAGATCAAAATTCAAGGTCTGAATGGCCCAATATGCTCTATGTTCTAGCTCCACAGGTAAATGACAAGACTTACCATACACCAACCTAAAGGGAGTAGTTCCTATAGGGGTTTTGTAGGTAGTCCTATATGCCCATAAAGCATCATCTAGTTTGATAGACCAATCTTTCCGAGAATTATTCACTGTTTTCTCCAAAATATGCTTGAGCTCTCTATTAGAAATTTCAACTTGTCCTGAAGTTTGAGGGTGGTATGGGGTAGCTATCTTGTGCACTACACCATACTTCCTCATTAAGCTCTCAAATTGCTTATTACAAAAATGTGAACCCCCATCACTAATTACAGCCCTAGGAGCTCCAAATCTACTCAAGACAAATTTCTTCAAGAATTTCACTACCACTCTAGCATCATTAGTTGGAGTTGCAATAGCTTCCACCCACTTTGACACATAGTCAACTCCAACTAGAATGTATTTATTACCAAATGAAGGAGGAAATGGCCCCATAAAATCTATTCCCCAGACATCAAATAATTCTACTTCAAGAATACCATTTAGGGGCATTTGATCTCTTTTTGCCAAGTTTCCACTCCTTTGACATTTATCACATTCTAACACAAATTTCCTCACATCCTTAAAAAGATTTGGCCAAAAGAAACCAGCTTGCAAAATTTTACTAGCTGTTTTAGAGATTCCAAAATGTCCTCCATAATCAGAAGCATGGCAATGATGCATAATACTCTGTATCTCCTCTTCAGGAATACATCTTCTAATTAGACCATCACAGCATCTCCTAAAGAGTAAAGGATCATCCCGTCTATAAAACTTCACCTCATGTAAAAACTTTTTCTTTTGTTGCCATGTCATACCTAGAGGTAAAACTCCACAAGATAGATAATTCACAATGTCTGCATACCAAGGTAGTTTAGCAACAAGAGAGAAAAGTTGTTCATCCAAGAAAAACTCATCAATAGGGATTTCGTCCAATTCTTCATCATCCAATTTCAGCCTACTAAGATTATCAGCAACTACATTTTCAGCTCCCCTCTTATCTCTAATCTCCAAATCAAACTCTTGTAGCATCAGAATCCACCTAATGAGCCTAGGTTTAGCCTCCTTTTTATGGAGCAAATACCTGATGGCTGCATGATCTGAAAATATAACCACCTTTGAGTCAATAATGTAAGGTCTGAATTTTTCCAATGCAAAGACAATTGCTAAAAATTCCTTTTCAGTTGTTGCATAATTTGTTTGAGCCTCATCCAGTGTTCTACTAGCATAATAAATAGCATAAGCCTTTTTGTCCTTTCTTTGACCAAGAACAGCCCCAATTGCATAGTTGCTAGCATCACACATAATTTCAAAAGGTAGGCTCCAATCAGGTGGTTGCATGATTGGTGCAGTGATAAGGGCTTGCTTCAACCTGCAAAAGGCATCCAAACACTCTTGGTCAAATACAAATGGTGTGTCATTACTTAACAAATTAGACAAAGGTTTGGCTATTTTAGAAAAATCCTTGATAAAGCGTCTGTAGAACTCGACATGTCCTAGAAAACTTCGAATTCCTTTGACATTGGTAGGAGAAGCCATCTTCTCTATCACTTCAACCTTGGCTTTATTAACCTCTATTCCTCTGTTAGATACCAAATGTCCAAGCACTATCCCTTCCTGAACCATGAAATGACACTTTTCCCAGTTTAACACAAGGTCAGTATCTGCACATCGCTGCAAAATTTTAGAAAGGTTAGCCAAGCATATGTCTAATGAAGATCCATAAACAGAAAAATCGTCCATAAAAACCTCCATTATGTCTTCAATGAAATCTGAGAAGATTGCCATCATGCACCTTTGAAAAGTGGCTGGTGCATTACACAACCCAAATGGCATCCTCCTATAAGCAAAGGTTCCATATGGACAAGTAAAAGTGGTTTTCTCTTGATCATTTGGATGGATAGGGATTTGAAAAAAAACCTGAATATCCATCTAAATAGCAAAAGTAAGAATGCCTAGCCAGTCTTTCTAACATCTGATCAATAAAGGAAAGTGGAAAATGATCTTTTCTAGTGGCAACATTTAATTTTCTGTAATCTATGCACATTCGCCAACTAGTCACTGTTCTGGTGGGAATTAATTCATTATTTTCATTTTTGACAACTGTCATTCCACCCTTTTTTGGGACAACATGTACTGGGCTCACCCAAGTACTGTCTGAGATAGGGTATATGATCCCTGCATCAAGCAACTTCAAAATTTCCTTTTTAACAACTTCTTTCATATTTGGGTTCAACCTCCTCTGATGTTCAATAGATGGCTTACAATTTTCTTCCAAAATGATTCTATGCATGCAAAAGTGTGGGCTTATTCCCTTAATGTCATCTATGGTGTATCCTAAGACTTTCCTAAATTGTCTCAACACTCTTAACAACTTATCAGCCTCTAAGGTACTCAAGTTTGCATTTACAATTACTGGATAAGTGTTATTAGTGCCAAGAAATTCATACCTGAGCTGAGAAGGAAGTTGTTTAAGTTCTACCTTAGGTGCATCTTCTTCCCTGAATGATGGTTGCTTAAATTTGACTTTTTCCTTTTGTGTGAGTTGAAAAACTGGAGCAAAAATGAATGGTGGACTTCCCTCTAAGTGTTGAGCATATGCAGCCACATGAGGGTTGTCATAGTCTATGCATCCTCCATGAACCAAGCAATTTTCAAGTGGATCTTCTGGATATTTCTTTCTGAAATGTTCTTCAACCAGCTCATCAATAATATCAACTCTCAAGCAAGTATCAGCTTCAGAACGATGCTTCTTCATAGTGTTATTAATATTGAAAACCAATTGCTCTTCACCAACCCTAAGAGTCAATTTTTCTCCTTTCACGTTAATCAAAGCACCAACTGTAGCCAGGAAAGGCCTTCCCAAGATAATTGGAATATTAAAATCTTCCTCCATGTCCAAGATGACAAAGTCAACAGGTATATAGAACTTTCCAACCTTCAGAGGCACATTCTCCAAAATCTCTTCAAGATACTTGATTGATCTGTCAGCTAACTGAAGAGAAATATGGGTTGGCTTTAGATCTCCCATATTGAGCTTCTCATAAATTGAGAGGGGCATGAGGCTAACACTAGCCCCTAAATCACATAAGGCTTTTGTAGAACATGATTCCCCAATGTGGCATGGAATTGAAAAACTCCCTGGATCCTTGAGCTTTGGAGGAAGTTTTCTTTGGAGGATAGCACTGCATTCCTCAGTTAAGGCTACAGTCTCATGGTCTTCAAGCTTCCTCTTGTTTGAGAGAATTTCTTTCAAGAATTTTGCATAAGAGGGCATTTGTGAAAGAGCATCAACAAACGGCACATTTATGTAAAGCTTCTTCAAAACCTCTAAGAACGTCCCAAATTGCTTATCAAGCTTGGCTTTTTGAAATCTTTGTGGAAAGGGAAGTTGTGGCTTGTAGGGCTCAGGAGGTATATACTTCTCTTCCTTCTCTTCAATTTTCTCTTTACATTTTTCTGCACTCTCTTGTTTTTCACTCTCATCAGTTTCTTTCTCATTTTCTCTCTTCTCACTGTTTTCACTCTTCTCATCATTTATAACTTTCCCACTTCTTAAAGTAATAGCTTGACACTGCTCTCTTGGGTTTTCTGGTTGACTTGGAAGCTTTCCAAAAGACTTGGCACTTGAGGAAGATGCTTGTTGTACAATCTGATTTTCCAGCATTCTGTTATGTGTTTGCATTTGTTCTAGCCTTGCTTTCATCTCTCTCATCTCCTCATCATGCTTATTTTGGTTAGCAAGAATCTGTTGTAATAAAGCTTCTGTGGTGGAACTCTGTTCTTGCTGTTTTGGAGGAGGATTCATATTTTTCTGCTGAAAATTAGGCAATGGTTGCCTATTTTGCTGATATGGAACTCCTTGCTGCTGTTGTGGTTGAAAATTCTGATTTGGAACTTGACTTTGCTGATTTCCCCATGAAAAATTTGGATGATTCCTCCAAGCATATGAAGGATAATCTACTCCATAGCTCATTGTTCCTTCTGCATAAGTAACTTGTTGAGAATTCCCAGAGCATGATGATGAACTGACTAGCATACTTAAATCCTCCATTTTCTTAGCAAGGACATTAGTGAGTGCATCAAATTTGGCATTGATCATGTTGAATGGATCAAGCTCATACATTCCAGCAGCTTGCCTCTTTTGAGTTGGAGCTGGTCCTCTTGGACTACTCCAAAGATGAGTATTCTTTGCTATTTTCTCTAACAACTCATAAGCTTCATCTTCATGCTTAATGATGAATTCCTCCGCTTGAGCATCAATGATTCCTCTGATAGCAGGAGTGACATTTGTGTAAAAATTCTGGTTTATCATCCATTTAGGAATGGCATGATGTGGACATTGTCTCTCCAACTCCTTCCATCTCATCCATGACTCATAAAGAGTCTCATCTTCTCTTGGTCTAAAAGCAATCATTTGATTCCTCAACTCTTGAGTTTTTCCAGGTGGAAAGTATTGGGCAAGAAATGCATCAGTGAGCTGCTCCCAATTTGTAATTGAGTTGTGAGGTAAAGAATCAAGCCAATCCAATGCTCTATCTTTCAAAGAGAATGGAAACAATTTTAGCCTTGCTACATCATCAGACACTCCTGGTTGCTTTTGCATGTCACAGATCATAACAAACTTCTTAAGATGAGTATGAGGATTTTCTGAAGGATGACCTCCAAATTGAGAATTCTGAATCATTTGTAGTACTCCAAAATCCATCTTATAACTATTTGCATCAATTCTTGGTCTTGCTATACTCTCTCTTAAGTCATCAAAATGAGGAAATGCATGATCCATCATACTTCCCTTAGGAACATTAGCATTTACAACTTCTTCACCATGAGCTGCATTTTCATTGTTTCGATTATTTCCAGCATTACCACCACCAATTCCAACTCTTTCTTCAGCCATTTCTTGTTCAGTTTCAGCTGCTCTCAATGCTTCTTTTCTTCTTCTAGTTTCTTTCTTGTTGGCTCTACAAAACTTCTCAATTTCAGTATTAAATAATATGGATGTATCACTTGTGCTTCTAGCTCTTCTCATAAAAGATTAAGAGTACCTAAAAAAAAAACAAACAAACACAAAATGAAAAGATAACAAAGATAAAACTATAAACAACTAAAATAATCAAGAATTCAATCTTAAACAAACAACTCCCCGGCAACGGCGCCAAAAACTTGATATGGCCCAACCGCAAGTGCACGGGTCATACAAGTAATACAGTAAAGATATCGTTCCCACGAGGAGTTGAGTTAATGATTGAATTTTTGATATAAAAATTGATGAAATCGAAGTATTTTTGAAATTAAAGTAATGAATTGATGGGTAATGGAGTATGAAATCTAAATGTGCAAATTAATATTCTATTCAACAATGTATTAATTAAACTAAAATTGCATTAAATTGAAATAAGCAAGTTCAAATATGGCAATATTCAAAATGGTAAGTAATTAAATTCGATTAGAAATTAACAATGGTAAAAAGGCGATTCCGGAGTTCGGGATTTCATATTCGAGCTATTTTGGGATTTTAAATTGGTTATCCAATCTTATGAAACTTATGGGTTTTAAGGAGATTAATTCTTAAATCCTTTGAATTCCCTTTCGAGTGAGACAAAGAGTGCCTTAATCAATCTAATCCTACTTTCGTGGACTTAGAGTTAATTAAGACCCATTAAGTTCTTTAATTAATCTGTGAATCCTCTTAATCCTTAGCCTATTTCTAGGTCTAAGTTAATTAAGTCCAATTTCTTGATTATCTATCACAGGGCCTTCTCCTTTCGGTGCTTCAACCATGGATTAAAAACATCACTTAATGGGATCCTACACTAAGCATGTCATTAAGCACACAAGAAATGAATAAAACTCATTAAGACCACAAAATTTGGATTACCCAATCAAAATCCACAAAATATCTCAAATATTGCAACCCTTACTCCAAAATCAAAATAAAACTGCTCACTATCCATAATGCTTACAAGATATATTGAGTTTAAATGGAAATAAAGCTTTAATCTAAGCTAAGGAATAAGAAATTAAACACTAGAAATGTAGAAAAATGTAAGGAAAGAAAGAAATCTGCAAATCTTGGTTGAAAATGGTGTGGAAGGTCAAAGTGACTCTTCAAATTCTGCCTCTCCTCTCCTTTCCTTTTCTGCTCCTTTTTTTCCCTCCTCTAAAATGGGAAAATGAGACTATTTATAGCATTTTTCTGACATGGAGCCCTAAAATGGTATGTTCTAAGAGGAATTATCTGAGGGAATCTTCTGCCAGCTCATTAATGAACTCTTTATGGGACTGCATAAGTGGACTGCATAAGTTATGCAGTCCCTTATGCAGTTTTCGGCTGATTCTGGTTCACTTATGCGAAACTGCATGACTTGGTGCATAGGCTATGCACAATTTCGTGAAGGTGCATAAGGGAGGCGAGAATGTGCATAAGCTATGCAGTCTCCTTATGCACATTTCGGTTGGTTCTGGAACAGTGATTTTTCTCCTTATGCAGATCTGCATAGCTTATGCGGCAAGTTATGCACAATTTGATCAATGCATGTTTCAGCTTGAAAACTTCTTTTTGACATCTTTGGCTGTAGAAGTCACTCCTCAATGGCAAAATTTCTCTTCAGTCCTTCAAAAACACCATTTTTCCTACAAAACAAAGTAAAAGATACAAATTATTCCAAAATCGACAATTATGGAAAACTAACTAATTAACTAATGAAATTAGCTAAAAGTGACTAATAATCAAATAAAATGGCTATGAAATTAAACCTAAATGATTATGCAAAATGTATGCATCAGCTGGTTGCTGCTGGTTGCTATCGAAATGATGGTGCTGGAGGAGGTGATGGAGGTGGAGGAGGCATTCCCAGAAAAACCATCAGTTGCTTCATCATCTCCTTTAATTCTTTCTGCTTGTCTCTGGTTTCCATGACAAAGTCAAATAGTTGATCATGACGATCCTTGAGGGTATCAAGACCAGTGTCAAGCTTCCTATCCACAAAGTATATATCATCACTAAGCCTTTCAAGATAGGTGAATAAGGCTTTAGTGTTGAATGCAGGAGGGGCTGTGGATGAAGAAGGTTCAGCTGCAGGAGGTGTGGGCTGTGCAGAAGCTGCTGGGGTGTCCTGTGCAGGTTGAGTGGGTGGTGTAGGTTCAGAATCTTTGTGGGACCGTGTGACAGTTGGGCTTCGTTGTGCAAAGGGGGTCGGGCCACGCTGGTTGTGCATTGTCAAAATGTGGCAAACTGAATCCAGTTTTGGAGAGATCTGTGGCATCAAAGTATAAGGTGTCTACAAGTGCTGGTATTGGATGCTCTTCAGGATTAAAACCAAAATGCTTGGCTATGACAGTTATGAGCCCACCCAAGACAATGTCACCTATGGATTTGGTGGCAATATGCAACACATGCTCACAAAAGAAGTAACCAGGAGAAACCTTGACCTTGTGAAAGGCACACCATAACATGAATAATTCAGATTTCCCAACAGCACCAGAACTAGTCCCTTTGCCCAAGATAGTGCTAGCAATGAGCCTATGAATAAACCTAAGTGCAGGGTCTAGTATTTGAGAGGTTTTGGATCTGCCAGCAGAAAAAGTCTGAGGTTGGTTTGTGATAATTCTCCAAAACTGAGCAGCATTCCAGGTACCTTTGTTTGCTACCTCTACCCCTGTTTATGGTACCCTGAATAGCCCATCAATTGCAAAACCAAAAATGCTATGAAATTGGTCCAATGATAACTCTCTATTTTGCCCCAAACATCTAAATTTCATAGTTGGCTTAAAATCTACATCATGCAATTTCAGGGTGGCAGAGAATGAGGAAATAAATTCCAAAACTAAAGCTGGATAAACAATTTCTTGCTTGTGCACAAATTCCATCCAACCCATACCATCAAAATAGGCAACCACATTGTCAAATAAACCAAGTGATTGGAGAGAGTCTGCAGAAATATACCTAGTGGGTTATGCCCTCCTTTCCTTACGTCTCTTAAAGGTTGCCTTGTGATTTGCATCATGAAGGGGCCAAGGTAATTTTGATACCTGGGATGCTACTGATGTTTGCTTTTTGCTGGAAGAGGGTGATTTGGCTTGTGTGGAGGCTGAAGTTTTTGGATTTTTGGGTGGAGGTTCTGACATTGGGGTGGTGGGTGGTTCTTTACGCTTTGAGAGAGGAGGTATAGAAGCTATGGGTCGGGTGGATTTCGACCTAATTTTTCGCTTGTAAGTGGTTGTGGGAGATGGTGGAGGTGTTTCTTGTGGAGGGGAATCGGGGTTGGGAGGTCGCATGGACAATGGCGAAACTTGGAGAGGGGAGGTTGGAGGGGAATGGGGAGGCGGACTCCATTGGGTTGCCGATGGTGAGGATGAAGGAGGTGAGGGAGAAAATGAAAGATGCAGGGGTAGTTGGGGCTAGGGCGGCGGAAATAAGCGTGGAGAAGAAGGGAAAGAGATAATGCCGGAATAAATGGAAGTGAACGGACGGTCGTGAACAGAAAAGACGGGAGGTGGAGGTGGGAAAAAGGGGTGCCGAAGAAAATTTTGGATGTGATTGTGTAAAACTGCATAAGGGGAAAAATGGGTGTGCATAACTTATGCACTCTCTTATGCAGGTTTCGGTGAGCTTTAATTTTTGTAGAGTGTGGTCATGCGGAAGTGCATAAGTCATGCACCCTGCTTATGCACCTCTCAGCAGATTTTGGAATTTAGAGTTGGTGGTTATGCGGGAGTGCATAAGTCATGCACTCTCCTTATGCAGGTCTCGGCAAGTTTTGGATTTCAGAGAGTTCGGTCATGCGGAAGTGCATAAGTTATGCACCCTGCTTATGCACCTCTCGGCAGGTTTTGATTTTTGGAGAGTTCGTTCATGCGGAAATGCATAAGTTATGCACTCCCCTTATACAGATTTCGGTGGAAAGAGAAATGCAGGATTTGAAATCATGCAAATGTGCATAAGTCATGCACACACTTATGCAAGTCTCGGTAGGTATGAAATTTGACAAAAATATGGCTATGCAGAGTTGCATAAGCTATACACTACCTTATGCAGTTTGCAACAGAGGTGAAAAATGGCAAGAATTTTGGTTATGCAGGATTGCATAAGCTATGCAGTTACTTATGCACAATTCAACAAGATGGAGAGAACAATTGAAAATAATTTGCAAGTGTGAAAAATACCCTAAAATAAAGAAATATAATTCTATGAAGCATAAATCATAAGAAATTGTCACCAAAAACACATCAATATATACAAAATCCATCAAAATTACATCACACATGCTTGTAAAAGTGAATCCTGCATAAAAGGCATTTGTGACCCATGCCATTTTGACTCAAATTCTGCAAATCAACATTTAGCACATTAAAACTCAATAAAATCTGCATAAAGTTGCATTTATCCATAAATGAGAATGGACTCCCCAAGTCATGCCAAGAAAATGCAGCATGTCCACCTTGAATCTCACAACCCAAATAAGCTCAAAACTACAAAGATGACCCACTTACCACCATATTAACATGATAAGCACAAATACTTAAAAGTTACACATCCAACCTCACCAAGAACATAAGTCATCTGCTGCAGACCCTTTTTTTTTTTTTTTTGCTGCAAAATGTCATTTTTTCTCTCTGCATAAACCAGATAGCAAACCTTCCTCCATTGAAATACATCTACAAGGGACAATATTCATCAATGTCAAAAATTGAATTTGGGGAGCTTTAAGATAAAAACAAAAGCAATGTAAATAAAAGTAAATCAATAAAAAGGAAAATAAAAGAACTTGGGATGCCTCCCAAGAGGGCTAATTTATAGTCCTTAGCTGGACTTTTCATGTACTTCACTGAAAAGAGGTGAGGGATTGGAGAGCTTGTAATAGCTTGCTCCTTTTATTGGGTCTCCCGTTATGTAATGTTTCAATCTATGCCCATTGACCTTAAAATTCCTAGATTTTTCACTCCAAATTTCAATTGCTCCATAAGGGAAAACCTTAGAAACTCTATATGGACCAGTCCACCTTGATTTAAGTTTCCCAGGGAACAATTTCAATCTTGAGTTGAACAACAAAACTGAATCACCCTCTTTGAATTCCTTTTTCCTAAGATGCTTATCATGCCAAACTTTAGTTCTTTCTTTGTAAATACGGCACTTTCATAAGCATCCATCCTTAATTCTTCAAGCTCATTAAGTTGCAATAACCTTTTCTCACCAGCTTGCTTGAGATCAAAATTCAAGGTCTGAATGGCCCAATATGCTTTATGTTCTAGCTCCACAGGCAAATGACAAGACTTACCATACACCAACCTAAAGGGAGTAGTTCCTATAGGGGTTTTGTAAGCAGTCCTATATGCCCATAAAGCATCATCTAGTTTGATAGATCAATCTTTCCGAGAATTGCTCACTGTTTTCTCCAAGATATGTTTGAGTTCTCTGTTAGAAATTTCAACTTGTCCTGAAGTTTGAGGATGGTATGGGGTAGCTATCTTGTGCACTACACCATACTTCCTCATTAAGCTCTCAAATTTCTTATTACAAAAATGTGAACCACCATCACTAATTACAGCCCTAGGAGCTCCGAATCTACTCAAGACAAATTTCTTCAAGAATTTCACTACCACTCTAGCATCATTAGTTGGAGTTGCAATAGCTTCCACCCACTTTGACACATAGTCAACCCCAACTAGGATGTATCTATTACCATATGAAGGAGGGAATGGCCCCATAAAATCTATTCCCCAAACATCAAATAATTCTACTTCAAGAATATCATTTAGGGGCATTTGATCTCTTTTTGACAAATTTCCACTCATTTGACATTTATCACATTCCAACACAAATTTCCTCACATCCTTAAAAAGATTTGGCCAAAAGAAACCAGCTTGAAAAATTTTACTAGCTGTTTTAAAGATTCCAAAATATCCTCCATAATCAGAAGCATGGCAATGATGCATAATACTCTATGTCTCTTCATCAGGAATACATCTTCTTATCAAACCATCACAGCATCTCCTAAAGAGTAAAGGATCATCCCATCTATAAAATTTTACGTCATGCAAAAACTTTTTCTTTTGTTGCCATGTCATTCCTAAAGGCAAAACTCCATAAGATAGATAATTCACAAAGTCTGCATACCAAGGTAATTTAGCAACAAGAGAGAAAAGTTGTTCATCCGAGAAAAACTCATCAATAGGGATGTCATCCATTTCTTCATCATCAAATTTCAGCCTACTAAGATTATCTGCAACTACATTTTCAGCTCCCTTCTTATCTCTAATCTCTAAATTAAACTCTTGTAGCATCAGAATCCACCTAATGAGCCTAGGTTTAGCCTCCTTTTTACGGAGTAAATACCTGATGGCTGCATGATATGAAAATATAACCACCTTTGAGTCAATAATGTAAGGTCTGAACTTTTCCAATGCAAAGATCATTGCTAAGAATTCCTTTTCAGTTGTTGCATAATTTGTTTGAGCCTCATCCAGTGTTCTACTAGCATAATAAATAGCATAAGCCTTTTTGTCCTTTCTGTCACACCTTACCCCTCTGTAAGGCATAACATGATCCCGTAGAATACTTAATGAACTACCGAACTTCACCTACCGATAACTCATTAAGTACCCTACAAGGGATTTTAAAACATTTTTCTTCTTTTTGATAAGTGGTGAGCATTTCTAATAAATTTTTAAAACATGTAATTAAGTTGAAAGCTAGTTGGAAATTTTGGCCCATTTTATTTTTCCGCAAATTTTATAAAAATTTTGACAGAGTTTCCTCTGTATTTTGAGAAAACAGTTCTTCAAATACCTGTAAAAAGCACTTCTAAAAGTTTTTCTCAACCACTACTTTGGTTTCACAATCAAACTCAATCATTTCAATAAATTTCTCAAGTTCAAAATTCAATAGTCCTCAAGGTACAGTCAATCAATTTCATACATTCATATTTCTTTAAAGATAAACAATTTATGTATACATCATACAAAAATTTACATTAAGAAAATCCAAACTAAAGTTTATTACAAATTTTATACAGATTTTGTACAAGCTGCTCAAGACCCATTTTTACATGTCCATACATTTATGTGCAATATATACATCAAAAGAAATATTTACAATTAGGGTATAAATTATACCCGATGACTTTAGGCTGATAGCTCTTCACACTTCAAGAGATCTGCTGCTCCTCTAGTCTCTCAGATCTGCATGACAAAGAATAAGCCATCACGAGTACTAAGACTCTGTGGTGCACAACATACTAAAATAATCTTTATGCAAAAATAAAATCACATTTATTCAAAAATTTGACTAAACATGAGCATTAAATACAAAACATGAATTATGAGATTTTAATACAAACCACGTTCATTTCGAAGTATCAAAACACATTTCATAAAACCCACAGTTAGATCATGCCATTCGAAACAAATAGAATCTCAATAGCAAGAGGCTAAAGAGAAATCACATCACAAGGCTAGCTAGCTCAATATATATGGATATCCATTCACATCCTCTTCTACTGGCACACCTCAACACTTCTCCAGAGAAGGAATCAAAATTCGAAACTAATTACCCCCACTAGTCGTACTAGTGAGGTGTTCAAATATATGGTCATGACACTGTGGTTTCAAAACTTATCTTAACAATTTGCTAAACATTGTCATTTCAAATATACACAATAACTTTCACAGTTTAAATCAAAACATCATAAATAATGTCACAATTAAACTTTCAACAATTTCAAAGCACAAGTAGAATACATATTTCGTTCACTTTATCAATGAATTTTTAAAGCATGGAGATGTTGTGCACAAATCTCAAATGAGTCGCCTTTAGCCTCAACTCGGTTCCTCGGGTTCCTTCCCGATATTCTTTTCAACTGAAACACACAATTTTACAATGTTTCAGTACTAGAACTTAACATAAATCCAAAATAAATTTAGCTTCACTTATACCTAGCTCTAACGTGTTAAATTCGACATTCTCGAAATTTTTGTGTTTTGGGTTACTATTCACTACACTATTCATGTCAAATTGTTGACTTTCTAAGGCTTAATAGGTATGGGAATTCCAAATTCACCCACATACCACATTTTGGTCACTAAACTTGTTGGTTTTGGTCATTTTCTCAAAACTTAGGTCTTTTAGGCAAAATTGTAAATTTTCGGTTTTGGAGTCCTAAGTTGCACTGTTTCATTGGCCCTTTTACTGTTGGAATTTGGCAAAAGTTCCTCCATAGAAAAATGTTCCTTATTGTCTTAAGTGTATTCTTATTTTTGGATCACCCCAATTGGAGTTTTGTAGCTCAACTTATAGCCAAAATAAGATTACTGTTCACGTGCACTGTTCATACTGAGATTTTGGTTCTGGCAGATTTTTGGTCCAACTTTTTTCAGTAATTTGATCAAGTTAAGTTCATAATTTGGCCTAACTTTCTTCACATGAAATGTTCTACTATGTCTTAGGTTTCCATCGATTCAAGAATCGCCTAAATCCGAGTTTCCTAGAGAGAGTTATAGCCCTTCAAACATTACTGCTCAAATGGAATTCTGCAGAATCGCAGGTATAGTAACTCAACTTTGCTCAACAATTTGAATGGGTTAATGGCATAATTTGGGTTGGTGTTCTTCATGAAAGTTTTAGATTTATATCTTATCTAATTTCTGGTAAAATTTCAGGTCAATTTGACCTTCCTAGCTCGAGTTATGACCAAATGAACAGTTACTGTTCATTTGGTCAGTTTGGTGCAGTGGCAGCCTGCTCTCATTTCACTTTGGTCAATTGGTTCACTAAGTTTTAGTCATTTTTTGGCCATGGTTCCTTAATGAAAATTGTGCTATTTTATGTCTATTTTCATCTCCAATTGGTGGCATATCAGTTGGGCTTGTAAAATTCCCGTTTTGGTCCTTCAAAGTAGGTTTGGTCATGCTGCCAGCAGCATGACCATTGGACCAACGAATTTGGTTTTCATTTTCACAATTTCCACACATCTCTTTTAGTCATTATTGACCATTTTTCATCTCACAATAGACCAAAATCATCATTTAAACATTTCTCCAAAATTTGGTTCACAACCCTAGCATTCAAACCCTAACTCATACATTTCATGCAATTAACTACATCTAATGGTTTTAATGCTAATCATTCAACTAAGTATGGTTCCTAAACTCATTCAAACCCATTAAATTTATGCAATTCATACTCCCTTAGGCTGGCTGAAAATTCACTAATAGTCCTTCCCCCATATTTTCACTTCATTTAATGAATTCTAAGCTCATTTTAAGTAATAAGCATGAACTTAAAATAAAAATTGAAGGTTAGAATACTAACCTTAGGTGAAGCCTTTGATCTTCACTTTTTGTTCCAACTTCACACTTTTTCTTTCCTCTATTCTTCCTTTCTATACTCTTCAAGATGCAAGAATGAAGTTTTTAGGTGGGAGTTATGTTGATTGGGTAAAGAAAATTAAGCTTAATGTAAGCTTAAGGAAAGATTTTTTCATGGGAGCTTATGGAGGAGATGGGGCGGCAAACAAGGGAGAAGAAGAAGACTTTTCTTTTTTTTTTTTTTTCTTTAATCTTATCCTCTTTTGAAGACCAAAAATCCCAATTTAATAAAATAAGTTAATTAATCTTTTATGACATCATTCATGATGTCATCACCTTTGACTTTTCTAACTTCTTTCTTTTTTTTTCTATTTATTTTTTTCTATTAGTTCTTTAATTTAATTCTCGATTCTGAAATTTTCTTTTCTCCATTTTTATTTGACAGTTAGGTCAGGAGTCAGCTCTCGGGGTCAATTGACCAAATTGCCCCTCGCCGGTTCATTCCGGTTTGTAAATAATCCAATATTTCTTCCGGCTCCCTGACCTAATTATTTGACTGGCTTAACAGTTCTTTTTTGTGATTTTCTCTTTTCCACTGTGTTCATAAGGGTCTTAAGGACCGCAGCGTCACTTTTTACGGTTCGAAATTTGAGTTTAAAATGACTTCGCAGTCGTTCCCGAGGAGGTCACTCATCGCTGTGACTCTCGGCTCGTTTAACTTCTTATGTTCTGTTTTTCTTATTTATAGTTAACTAATTAAACATTACTAATTATTTGTGTTTATGGCTTCTCAAGTTGTCTTAAGTGTGGCTCTAATCTCTTTAATTGTCCAGACCGACACCGGTCACCGGAACAGTGAAATCTACCAGGCTATGCAAACGGGGGTGTTACACTTTCTTTGACTAAGAACAGCTCCAATTGCATAGTTGCTAGCATCACACATGATTTCAAAAGGTAGGCTCCAATCGGGTGGTTGCATGATTGGTGCAGTGATAAGAGCTTGCTTCAACCTGCAAAAGGCATCCAAACACTCTTGGTCAAATACAAATGGTATGTCATGACTTAACAAATTAGACAAAGGTTTAGCTATTTTAGAAAAATCCTTGATAAAGCGTCTGTAGAACCCGGCATGTCCTAGAAAACTTCGAATTCCTTTGACATTGGTAAGAGGAGCCATCTTCTCTATAACTTCAACTTTGGCTTTATCAACCTCTATTCCTCTGTTAGACACCAAATGTCCAAGCACTATCCCTTCCTGAACCATGAAATGACACTTTTCCCAGTTTAACATAAGGTCAGTATCTGCACATCGCTGCAAAACTTTAGAAAGGTTAGCCAAGCATATGTCAAATGAAGATCCATAAACAGAAAAATCATCCATAAAAACCTCCATTATGTCTTCAATGAAATCTGAGAAGATTGCCATCATGCACCTTTGAAAAGTGGCTGGTGCATTACACAACCCAAATGGCATCCTCCTATAAGCAAAGGTTCCATATGGACAAGTGAAAGTGGTTTTCTCTTGATCATTTGGATGGATAGGGATTTGAAAAAAACCTGAGTATCCATCTAGATAGCAAAAATAAGAATGCCTAGCCAGTCTTTCTAACATTTGATCAATGAAGGGAAGTGGAAAATGATCTTTTCTAGTGGCAACATTTAGTTTTCTGTAATCTATGCACATTCGCCAACTAGTCACTGTTCTGGTGGGAATTAATTCATTATTTTCATTTTTGACCACTGTCATTCCACCCTTTTTTCGGACAACATGTACTGGGCTCACCCAAGTACTGTCTGAGATAGGGTATATGATCCCTGCATCAAGCAACTTCAAAATTTCCTTTTTAACAACTTCTTTCATATTTGGGTTCAACCTCCTCTGATGTTCAATAGATGGCTTACAATTTTCTTCCAAAATAATTCTATGCATGCAAAAGTGTGGGCTTATTCCCTTAATGTCATCTATGGTGTATCCTAAAACTTTCCTAAATTGCCTCAACACTCTTAACAACTTATCAGCCTCTAAGGTACTCAAGTTTGCATTTACAATTACTGGATAAGTGTTATTAGTGCCAAGAAATTCATACCTGAGCTGAGAAGGAAGTTGCTTAAGTTCTACCTTAGGTGAATCTTCTTCCTTGAATGATGGTTGCTTAGATTCAACTATTTCCTTTTGTGTAAGTTGAAAAACTGGAGCAGAAATGAATGGTGGACTTCCCTCTAGATGTTGAGCATATGTAGCCTCATGAGGGTTGTCACAGTCTATGCCTCCTCCATGAACCAAACAATTTTCAAGTGGATCTTCTGGATATCTCTTTCTGAAGTGTTCTTCAACTAGCTCATCAATGATATCAACTCTCAAGCAAGTATCAGCTTCAGAATGATGCTTCTTCATAGTGTTATTAATATTGAAAACCAATTGATCTTCACCAACTCTAAGAGTCAATTTTTCTCCCTTAACATCAATCAATGCTCCTGCTGTAGCTAGAAAGGGTCTTCCCAAGATAATTGGAATATTAGAATCCTCTTCCATGTCCAAGATGACAAAGTCAACAGGTATATAGAACTTCCCAACCTTCATAGGCACATTTTCCAAAATCCCTTCAGGATACTTAATTGATCTGTCAGCTAGCTGAAGAGAAATGTGGGTTGGCTTAAGATCCCCCATATTGAGCTTCTCATAAATAGAAAGGGGCATAAGGCTAACACTAGCCCCTAAATCACATAAAGCTTTTGTAGAACATGATTCCCCAATGTGGCATGGAATTGAAAAACTCCCTGAATCCTTGAGCTTTGGAGGAAGTTTCCTTTGGAGGATAGCACTGCATTCTTCTGTCAAAGCTACAGTTTCATGGTCTTCAAGTTTCCTCTTGTTTGAGAGAATTTCTTTTAAGAATTTTGCATAATAAGGCATTTGTGAAAGAGCATCAATAAAAGGCACATTTATGTATAGCTTCTTCAAAACCTCTAAGAACTTCCCAAATTGCTTATCAAGCTTGGCTTTTTGAAATCTTTGTGGAAAGGGAAGTTATGGCTTGTAAGGTTCTAGAGGTATGTATTTCTCTTCCTTTTCTTCGATTTTCTCTTTACATTTTTCTGCACTCTCTTGTTTTTCACTCTCATCAATTTCTTTCTCATTTTCTCTCTTCTCACTATTTTCACTATTCTCATTTTTTTCACTCTTCTCATTATTTACAACTTTCCCACTTCTTAAAGTAATAGCTTGACACTGCTCTCTTGGGTTTTCTGGTTGACTTGGAAGTTTTCCAAAAGACTTGGTACTTGAGGAAGATGCTTGTTGTGTAATCTGATTTTCTAGCATTCTGTTATGTGTTTGCATCTGTTCTAGCCTTGCTTTCATCTCTCTCATCTCCTCATCATGCTTATTTTGGTTAGCAAGAATCTGTTTCAATAAGGCTTCTGTGGTGGGATTTTGTTCTTGCTGTTTTGGTGGAGGATTCATATTTTTCTGCTGAAAATTAGGCAATGGTTGCCTATTTTGCTGATATGGAATTCCTTGTTGCTGTTGTGGTTGAAAATTCTGATTTTGAACTTGACTTTGTTGATTTCCCCATGAAAAGTTAGGATGATTCCTCCAAGTTGGATTATAAGTTTGAGAGTAAAGATTCCCCATTTGCTTGTTTCCATAATTACCAACATATACTGCTTGCTCTCCATAGTCTACTCCACAGCTGGTAGTTCCTTCTGCATAAGCAATTTGTTGTGAACTTCCAGATGATGATGATGAACTAACCAACATACTTAAATCTTCCATCTTATTAGCCAAAACATTTGTAAGTGCATCAAACTTTTCATTAATCATGTTGAACGGATCAAGGTCATACATTCCAGCAGCTTGCCTCTTTTGAGTTGGAGCTGGTCCTCTTGGACTACTCCAAAGATGAGTATTCTTTGCAATTTTCTCCAATAACTCATAAGCTTCATCGTCATGCTTTATAATAAACTCTCCTCCTGTTTGAGTATCAATAATCCCTCTAATTGCAGGAGTGACATTGGTGTAAAAATTCTGATTTATCATCCATTTTGGAATCGCATGATGTGAGCATTGTCTCTCTAATTCCTTCCATCTCATCCATGACTCATAAAGAGTTTCATCTTCTCTTGGTCTAAAAGCTGTCATTTGATTCCTCAATTCTTGAGTTTTTCCAGGTGGAAAATATTGTGCAAGAAATGCATCAGTGAGTTGCTCCCAATTTGTAATGGAGTTGTGAGGTAAAGAATCAAGCCAATCCAATGCTCTATCTTTCAAAGAGAATGGGAATAGCTTCAATCTTGCTGCATCAATTGACACTCCAGGTTGTTTTCGCATATCACAAATCATAGCAAACTTCTTCAGATGTGTGTGTGGATTTTCAGAAGGATGTCCTCCAAATTGAGAATTCTGAATCGTTTGAAGAACTCCAAAATCCATCTTGTAGCTATTTGCATCAATTCTTGGTCTTACTATACTTTCTCTTAAATCATCAAAACGAGGAAAAGCATGATCCATCATACTTCCCCTAGGCACATTAGCATTTACAATCTCTTCACCTTGGGCTACATTTTCATTGTTTCGATCATTTCTAGCATTACCGCCACCAATTCTGATTCTTTCATCAGCCATGTCTGCTTCTAATTCAGTTTCTCTCAATGCTTCTTTTCTTTTTCTGGTTTCTTTCTTGTTAGCTTTACAAAATTTCTCAATTTCAGGATTGAACAATAAGGATGTATCACTTGTGCTTCTAGCTCTTCTCATAAAAAATTAAAAGTACCTGAAAAAGAACAAACAAACACAAAATGAAAAGATAACAAAGATAAAACTATAAACAACTAAAATAATCAAGAATTCAATCTTAAACAAACAACTCCCCAGCAACGGCGCCAAAAACTTGATGTGGCCCTACCGCAAGTGCACGGGTTATATAAGTAATATAGAAAAGATATCGTTCCCACGAGGAGTTGTGTTAATGATTGAATTTTTGATATAAAAAGTTGACTAAATTGAACTATTTTTGAAATTAAAGCAATAAATTGATGGGTATTGGAGTATGAAATCTATATATGCAAAATTAATAATCTATTCAACTATGTAATGGTTTAACTAAATTTGCATCAAATTAAAACAAGGAAATTCAAATGTGGCAATTTTTAAAATGGCAAGCAATTAAATTCGATTAAAAATTAACAATGATAAAAAGGCGATTCCGGAGTTCGGATTTCATATTCGAGCTATTTTGGGATTTTTAAATTGGTTATCTAATTTTGTGGAACTTACAGGTTTTAAGGAGATTAATTCTTAAATCCTTTGAATACCCTTTCGAGTGAGTCCTACTTTCGTAGAGTTAGAGTTAATTAAGACCCATTAGGTTCTTTAATTAATCTGTGAGTCTTCTTAATCCTTAGTCTATTTCTAGATCTAAGTTAATTAAGTCCAGTTTCTTGATTATCTATCACAAGGCCTTTTCCTTTCGGTGCCTCAACCATGAATTAAGAACATTACTTAATGGGATCCTACACTAAGCATGTCATTAAGCACACATGAAATGAATAAAACTCATTAAGACCACAAAATATGGATTACCCAATCAAAATCCACAAAATATCTCAAATATTACAACCCTTACTCCAGAATCAAAGTAAAACTACTCACTACCCATAATGCTTACAAGATATTCTAAGTTTAAATGGAAATAAAGCTTTAATCAAAGCTAAGAAACAAGAAGTTCAACACTAGAAATGTAGGAAAAATGTAAGAAAAGAAAGAAATCTCCAAATCTGGTTGGAAATGGTGTGGAAATTGATTGTGTCTCTTCAGCTGCTGCCTTTCCTCTCCCTTTTCTTCCTTTCCTTTTTGTCTTTCTTCTTTCTAAAATGGGAAATGGGGCTATTTATAGCATTTTCTGACATGGAGCCCTAAAATGGTGTGTTTTAGGAGGGATTTTCTGAGGGAATCTTCTGCCAACTCTTTAATGAAATCTTTGTGGGACTGCATAAGTGGACTACATAAGTCATGCAGTCCCTTATGCAGTTTTCGCCTGTTTCTGGTTCACTTATGCGAAACTGCATGACTTGGCGCATAGGTTATGCACAATTCCGTCAGATTGCATAAGGGAGGTGTGAATCTGCATAAGCTATGCACTCTCCTTATGCACAATTCGGCAGGTGTTGGAATAGTGTTTCTTCTCCTTATGCAGATCTGCATAGCTTATGCGGCAAGTTATGCGCAATTTGGTCAATGCATATTTCAACTTGAAAACTTGTTTTTGACATCTTTGGCTGTAGAAGTCACTCCTCAATGGCAAAATTTCTTTTTAGACCTTCAAAAACACCATTTTTCCTACAAAACAAAGTAAAAACTACAAGTTAATCCAAAATTGATAATTATGAAAAACTAACTAAATAACTAACGAAATTAGCTAAAAGTGACTAATAATCAAATAAAATGGCTATGAAATTAAACCTAAATGATTATGCAAAATGTATGCATCACTATGCTCTTATGTCCCTTTGAATTGTAGTGTTTTTCCTTTTGTTTTGCTGCTCCTATGTTCTTTTGTTGGCTTTGTCTGCATTTTATCAGCTTTTTGTGTTGTTCCTTGTGTTATGATGCTAGTTGGCGTTCCTCTTGCTGCTCCTATTTGGGGTCTTGTTGTAGCTTCGTTGGTGTCCTTAGTTGGGCGTTAGCTGCTTACAGTTGGGTTTGTTTAATTGCTCATATCCTAGGTTTTGTTTAATTGCTTGGTTTCCTGTTACTTTGTGTAAACAATTGACATGACAAGACACTATTCTGCTTGTCTATCTACTCATATAGTGATTTTATAATTTAAATTTTAGAAGGTATAACACTTGTTTCAATATATTGAATGGATTAATAACATTTGAATTAGTTTACTAGAACAGATGTATATCTAATATTAACTTTTCTATTAGAATAATTTTACATTTAAGTTTAATCAACTCCATTAAATTCATCTATAGCCGAACATTCCTTGACAGGAACTATCCAAATCCTTATCTCTTTTGTTTTGTGATTTGGGTTCAACTGCCAGTAGGTTCCTTGGTTTAAGTATTTCTTGAGGTTGCATTGGCTACTTCTTGACTTTGTTGTGTCATTAATCATTGAATTTTATTGTCAAGGCTATGAGGCATTGCTTTCATACTATTGCTGCTAAATTCTTGTAATTTTGTTGAATTTCTAGTTGTTCAGCCTGTTCTAAGGTAATTTTCACCTGCAGATTGTATTGGCCAACTCTCTTTAGGATCTAGCTCTTCGTTCTCATCTATTTGCAAGCTTCACTCTTTATTTGTCTCCATATTATATATATATATATATATATATATATATATATATATATATATATATATATTCCTTCAGATATTGTATTCTTGCAATTTTGGATCTGTTTGGACTTGCACTGATTTTTGGTGCTTTACTTCTTGGTTTTGTTGTTTCTAGTTTTGTATTGATGTTGGTGTTCTACTCTTGGTTTAGTTGCAGCTTGCATTTCAAAGTTTTTGGTCCCCCCTTAGTATATCTGATCGCATTAACAACTTCACTTAAATATTGTTTTGGATACAAATCTTACAATAAACTCTCCTTATATATCCTTGTGACTGCATCTTCATATCATATATAATGAGTTTCATTTATAATTACAAGTTGCAAACGTACTAAAGTCATGGGTTAGCTTTTGGAGAATGATTTGTATTGCAGGTCCATCTCACTATAAATATAACATATATAGTTGTATATTGAATTTTTTTTTTTTTCTTTCCTCTTATTACTCAAGAACTAATGGGTCAATAACAATACTTTGAGATTTATTAATCACTATTCATTCTATATTTCTATCAGCTTTTCTAGAGATTAAAAATCCTGCACTTCTTTGCAATGAAATTCTGCAATTTTTTTAATTGAATTTCTACACTTACCAATTTTTATTTTAAATTTTCTGCAAAAGTTTTGTAATGAAATTTTGGAATTTTTTTAATTAAATTTTTGCACTTTTAAAATTAAATACTGCACTTTTGTATTAAATTTCTGCAATTTTTTTTATAGAAGTTCTACACTTAAACGTTGAAATATGAACTCAAATTATTTTTCTTACCATTTTATTTTTCTGTTACTATTATTCTAATTGTTTTAAATTATTTAACTATTTAATTATTAAATTTATGTTAATTATTATTTTTTGAATAAATTGATTTTAAAATAATTTTATTTTGTTTTTTCAGCGAATAT
The DNA here is from genome assembly GCF_030052815.1 of Hevea brasiliensis. Lineage (NCBI taxonomy): Eukaryota > Viridiplantae > Streptophyta > Magnoliopsida > Malpighiales > Euphorbiaceae > Hevea > Hevea brasiliensis. Next base: position 26,927,455 of record NC_079504.1, on the reverse strand, counting down.
CTTATACAAGATAAGTTTTACTTTATGCACCAACATAAAGATCTAACTCTCATTTTATTATAAAAGAAAGTATAATTACTTCAAATTCTTAATCTATTTTAGTAATATAAACCTAAAGATTTTTTTTTAAATCAATTTTTGAAGGATAGTCTTTAATTGTCATACATACATATACACATATATATATATATATATATATATATATATATATATATATATATATATGAACTAATAGAAAATAAGAAGCGCATGCATGTGCTTGTGTTGGTAAAAAAATTTTAATTTGGAAATAAAATATTTAAATAAAAATCCTGTAATACTGTAGTATTTATGTATTAATTATTTGGCTTTCTATTTTTTTTAAGAAAATAAAATATTATTGGCAAACAGGTCTGATGTGTATTATTCAATTATAATTGAATGGATTAAATCTAATCATTTCAATAAAGAACAATTCAATTTTTGGTTTAATTAGTAATATATAAATTATAATTTTATTACTAATAATTAACCTACAGTTATTCTTTCATTATATCATATTTACTATTTTTTATAAATAAAATATTATAAATATATATTTTTATAAATAATTTATCAATTTACAATATACATTTTATATCTACATCTATATAATATATAAATATGTGAAGGGCGAAACATTCGGTTTGCCTAAATTACCCTTCATTGTTTATAGCATTTACAATTATATTTTTTTATTATTTAATTTAATTTTAGATTTTATATAAATTTAAAATTCTCAAGACTTAAAATTTAATTGTCTACATAATTTTAGATTTATATAAATTTAAAATTCTTAATCTTACTTGTATTTAAATATTATAAATAAATTTATTATTGATTTGTAAAAAAATATTTAATTCATATATATATATATATATATATAATTTTTAAATAATATATAATTACGTAAAAAGCCTATAAAATAAATTATATATAGGAGAAAAAACATATAAGTAGATAAATATATATTATTTAAAAATTAATATTTAACATAATATTTCAGATTTGAGTTTAATTGTAAAATTAATATAATTAATAGGATGATTATAATTTTATAGTATTTATTTATTTTTATTTTAAAATGGTTAATGGTTGTTACACATAATATATATATATATATATATAATGATTTTAATGATTTTTTTTAATTTTTTAATACAATAATCTTATTCTAACTCAGCAAATAGTGAATATGTATAAAAAGAATTAGAAATCATATTTTAAATATAGAATTATTATTTCAATTTAGTAAAATTTATATTTAAATACAAACACTTTATTGAAATTTAATGTTTACTTCTAGAAAAATAATTATAAAAAAATTAATTTAAAAATATGTTATAAGTTAGTTAGACAAAATGTTTTATTATAAATCGAATAATTATCTATACATTTTTTACTATAATTATTTTAATTTAAAATAATAATATACTAAAGTCAATGTTTTTTATTCTATTAGCATCGATTTTTTATTTTTATATAAAAAAATTATTTATTAATGTTAGGATGGCAAGGATATCTTTTTCTTCTGTTTAAGTAAATTCAAATTGATTGTGTGTAGACCTGTTTTATGTTTTCCTATTTTGTCTGTATTACTTGTATAAGCCCTCATTGTATACATATTCATTAATAGACAGTTATCAAACAATTCTTTCTATTGTGAACCTTAACATGGTAACAGGGCCTATTTTCATCTGTGCTTCTCCAGCCACTCAATCCACCCTCACCTCACCCATTCTTCATCTCCAACCTTAGCTTATCATGCCTTCTCCATTAAAATCACCAATAAAAACTACCTTGCTTGGAAAACACAGTTTACTCCATTATTAAACTATCAAAAACTTTGTGGATTTATAGATGGTTTGTTTGTCTGTTGTCCCACCCAAAACCATTACCAGCTCTACTACTTTTGAACCTATTTCCAATCTTGATTATGATTCTCGGTTTCAAAAAGATCAAATGTTGCTTTCATGGCTTCTCTGTTCTCTAAGTGAAGATGTCTTTCCTTATGTTATTGGCTTTTCGTTTTCCTTTGAAGTCTGGCAAACTTTGGTAACTTTTGTATCTGTTTCTCAAAATAGACAATTCCAAATTCACATTGAGCTTCAAGAGTTGAAAAAGAATGACCTTTCTATCTTTGAATATCTTCATCGGGATAAATCTTTGGCGGAAGAATTATAGAGTGCCACACGATCTCTCTCTTCTGCTGAATTTAATGCTATCATCTACAAGAATATTTATCATGAATATCACCCAATTATTACAGCACTCAATCTGCGACCTGAACCTGTATCTTTCTATAAACTCTATGGCCAATTTGTAGCACATTATTTATAAATAATTTATTAGTGTTAATGTATTTGTCAATCTTATTTTTAAAATTTTTCTCCATATCATAATAAAATACGGAACTATGTAAAATACTATATATCAAATAAAAATCAATAATATTGATACTTATTGATATGGTTGTGCACCATTAATTTTATCAAACAAAATTAAAAAAAAAAATTTAATTGAAAATAACTAGAAATAAAAAAATTCTCAACATTATATACAGTTATACCAAATTGAATTTATTTTACTATAATATGTATAAACTCTTAAATAATGTTGCAAAAAATTTAAAATTTTCACACTAATTATATATGTTTTATAATAATTCTATAATGCAAAAAGTTAATTAATTAGTCTTAATAAACTCAACACTTCATTGTTAAAGAAATCTAACTCGAAAATATATCAACCAATAAAACTTACAATTACAAAATGATATTATAATAATAAATTTTTTATAATAAATTTCACATTTACAATTTCTTATTTTCATTTATATACTTTCATTTTCATTAACTTAGTTAATCTAAAAATGGTAAATGCACACACAACATATATGTCATGAAAAATGAAAAATTATTATATTACCATAATAATAATAATTAATATATTATAATAACAGTAGTATATCATTTAAAAAATAATAAAAAATTATAATAAAATATTAAATTACAGGTACATACAACAAGTAAAAAAAACATATAGCGCACATTTAAAAAAAAATAGTAATATATAAATATGCAAAGGTAGAGGGAACATTTGCTTTACCTAAAATACCCGTCATTATAACATTTATTTAATTTAATTTTAAAATTTATATATATTTAAAATTCATAGGACTTCTAAATTCATTGGATTGCCAAAATTATCTATGATTGAATTTGATAATGGCAAATTAACCTCTATTTTGATTGGCTAAAAAATAATACAATAATTATTATAATTTTAAAAAATTAAATTTAATTGGTTAGATTGGTTTTCTATTTAAATTTAAATTTTATTTTTTAAAAAAACTAAAATTTAATTGTCTATATAATTTAGACTTTATGTAAATCTAAATTTCTTAATTCTACTTATATTTAAATTCTACTTGATTAAATTTTTATTGTAATATAATTTAAAATAAAATTTTATAAAACAATAATTATAATTGCAAAATCAAGTTTTTTTTCCCAAAATCATTACTTCACGTTCTTTTCTTAAAAAAAAAAAGAAAAAAGGAAAAAAACCGGTTGCTTTTTTTAATAATTAACTAAATAAACTGAAATTCACTACTTTTTTGTAACATTTATATTTTATAAAAACTTTTGAATTTCCAACTGAAATTCAAAGTGTTTAACTTTATTTTTTATGGCATTTTTCCTTTAAGGCCATTCTTTAAATTAATTAATTAATTAAAGAATTTGTAATTTAATTTTTAAGATAAATTATATATATATATATATATATATATATATATATATAAAAGGATGGGAGAATAAAGGGATTGACCAAAAAGGATATGGTTGTGATAATGACAATTTGATTTATTTTGATTGATTAAAAATTAAGATAAAAATTTATTATTATTTAAAAAATTCTTTAATTTAATTATTAGAATAATTTCTTATTTAAATTTAAATGTTTGACTTTCTATTTCATTTTTATTAAAAACTAAATAAATTAATTTATATTATAAATATTTTCTTAGTATAGTTACGAGATTAATAGTTACATTTTTTTTATTTAAAGTACTAAGTTATTCCTCGCCATTCCTTCTTATTTAATTCATCCGACTCAATCAAAAATTAATGGTAACATACAAATTTTAATTTTATTATATTAATTATACATTAAAAAGGAAAAAATAATTTTTAATAATACATTAAATTAAATATTTGAGCGTCAAGTTTTTATAAATTTTAAGATTTGTACACTTTTTTATAAAGAAAAAGGTTGACTAATTTGAATAGAGAAAATATTATTCATATTAATCACTTCCTAATAAAATACTTAAACTAACTAAATGTAAATTATTTGAAAATTTTACTATTAATTATTGTGATTTCAAAAAATTTTTAAGAAAAATTATTAAATTTGTAAAAAAAAATCAATAATTATTTGACTAATTTGAATAGAGAAAATGTTATTCAAATTAATCACTTTCTAATAAAATAATTAACGCAATCATTTGAAAATTTTACTATTAATATGAATTTCAGCTTTCATTTTTTAAAGGGGCTATATCCTAGATTTTGATATATGTTTGTGTAGATTGTAATTAATAATCCAAATATATATATATATATATATATATATATAATTTAGACATTTATATAAATATATGGGATTAAAAATTATATACAACATATAGTATATATAAAAGCAGGGAGGGGGGGGGGGGGGAGGGGGGGGAGGGGGTGGTTGGGGGAAGGAGAATAATGGTGTTGACAACAAAAATATCCATGATTAAATCTGATAATGATAAATTGCAATCTATTTTAATTGGCTAAAAAGTAGAATAAGAATTTTTTATTATTGTAAAATATTTAATTTGATTAGTTAGATTAATTTTCTATTTAAATTAAAAAAAAAGTAAAAGTAAATCAATTTTCATTAAGAGTAAAATACAATTATAATAATTTATTGTAACAGTGAATGATTAAATTTAATTAGCTATTAAAATCAATATATTATAACAATATTATATTATATACAAAAAAGTAAGAAAATTATATATAAAAAAATTAAATTATGAAGACGTATAACGAGAGTAAACAATGTGAAATGCACATTGAAAAAAAGATTAATAATAATAAATGCTCCAAAATTTTTTTGATTTGGAAAATTATTTACTGAGGCGACTTAAATATATTTTCTTTCTCACCATTTCAGACATTTTTTTGGCTTTAAAAAATAAATTAAAAAATCTTCACATATAATAATCCTTAATAAAAAAAATGGATCGACATATAAGAGAAAAATGAATATTTTTTTATTTTATTTTAAAATTAAAATTTAAAATATTACAATTTTGAAAATAACCTAACAAGTATTATATTTAAACAGATTTAAATAAAAAAATATACTTCTAATTGAAAATATTTAATGTATAAAATTAAATGCTTCAATATAAAAAGGGATACATTAGTAAAGAAAAGAGTAAAAAAGAAAAATGAGAGTCCTAAGATAAAGTGTTGGATATCGATGTATATTTAGTGCCTAATAGTGTTTAATAGTAATTCTGTTTGTAATTTGAACTAAAAATCATTGAAGATGATTTTGATCTAAGTTTACCTGATAATGGAAGAAGTTAGAAAATATCAAAATATTTTCTTTCTCTTTAAAAGTTTTGGATTTTTCACTAACTGTAATTGTTATTGTTAAGAAAGTGAATAATTATGTATTGTGGAAACATTTGCAGACAATAGCAAGTGGATCAGGGACAAAAGAGGACTACTTGAAGAGAAAAAGGATTTTAGAGGAACAAGAAAATGAGATGTGCCTCTCATTTCCTAATGCAAAAATGAAAGAAGAAGTTGAGAAATTTTTAAAAGAATTTTATGAAAACCTAGACGGTGCCTTTACCATTAGGTCACATGAACCATATGGAAGAAGTTGAGTAGTTTTTTAATGTTTAATTTGATTAAATTGTACTTAAACAATTACTTTTAAGATGCTCAAGTGTACGTCTCGCTCAATTCATTTGTTACGATTATTCTTCACTTACAATAATAATAATAATAATAATAATAATAATACCATTTAGAATATATCAAGTATTTATTTTTTATTGTATGAGGCTAACGATTTTAATTTGTTAATCGCCTTAAGTTTTAAACTTTTTATAATAATAATAATAATAATAATAATAAGACATATAGCATATTTTGCATTTGTTAAAAAAAAGACATTATTATGTATTTAGTATGAAATCCAACAGGACGATATTGTTGCCATAAATTTAAATGAAAATGGCATTAAATGCAACAAATTTTTTTATTAGGAAAATTAATTAGCAAATCAAATATATTTTCTTTAACACCATTTAGACAGTTTTAAGATTTTAGAAATGAATTACAAAATCTTCCCATATAACACTTTAATTTGTGTTTTTTTTTTAGTGAAAATGGTTAAACATATTAGCAAAAAAAATATTAAAAGGAATCCATCCAGATATGATAATAAATTAGCTAAATAGTGTTTGGCTGGTTAATATTTCATATAGGCCTATTTACTAAATAAATTCAAACCTTTATATTAATAGCTAATTATATCCAAAATTTTTAATTTTGAATAATTTAATCATAAATTTTAAAATTGAAAAAATTTATTTGAAACTCATAATCTAATTTGGGATTTTAACTTTTGCCACGTAATATGTTAAGTGGCTTGACAAATCACAGTTTTTAATTTTTTTTTTTGTTTTATTCATCTCCCCCTCCCCCCTCTCCCCCTCCTCATATTCTCTTTCTCTCTCTCTATTATGAGCAATCAAGCTCACAATGTGTTTATCCCTTACTCTTTATTCTAAGCAATCAAACTCACAATGTGTTTATTGTTCTACAATTATAATGAGCAAAGCAACCAACGTAAATTTTTTGATTTATTGGACCAATAAACCTTATAATTAAGTACCCTAAAAAGGCTAAAACCACTCTACACAGTAATAATATACTTAGAGAATCTAAAGATTTAAATTTTATTAATTGCCTTAAGTTTTAAATTTACGTATCTTTCTTGCAGATTTCATAATAAATACATAATGTCTCTTTCTTATTTTTTTTAATAAATGCAAAATATGCCATTATGTATTTATTATGAAATCTGCAAGAAAGATACGTACCATCAAGATTAAATATAGAAAAAGGATATGTTTTGTTATTTTTCCTTTTTTTTAAGCTTGTTGCCATAAATTTAAATAAAAAAGGAAAATCAAATATATTTTCTTTCATACCATTTTTGACAATTTTCGGATTTTAACAATACATTACAAAATCTTCACAAATGACCCTTTAATTTTTTTTTTTTAAATGAAAATGGTTAAACAACCCAGAAAAATTAATAAAAAGAATCCATCCAGATAAGGGATGCTAAATTAGCTAATTGCTATTCGTTTTGTTGCCATTCCATACATTATAAATTAAGCACAGAGTTCTATGAAATAGTGAAGCTGCTAAAAGTTGAAGAAAAGAATGGGGTTTTCGAAAACACATTTGCTTGTAGCCTTTGTTTTTCTGTTCTTCTCCATTGTAACCAGTGCAAGAGTTTCTCGTTCTGGCCCAAGTCCTGGACTATCTCCAGACCCTCCTGTGCATAAAACCATAGAAAATTTCATTGCTGATAATCTGAAACCTCCTTCAGGCCCAAGTCATGGAAAATCCCCTGGTGAGCCTCCGTTAAAAACTGGCACAAGAAAATACCACATTAATAACAAACCTCCTTCGGGTCCAAATCCTAGAGGATCTCCTGGTGAACCTCCGTTAAAAACTGGCACAAGAAAATACCACATTAATAACAAACCTCCTTCGGGTCCAAATCCTAGAGGATCTCCTGGTGAACCTCCTCATCCTATGGTTAGGACTTCTCCAAGTTTTCCTTTTGAAAATGTAAAATCTGCCCTTTCATCTGTTCATCGCTTTTTGTGGGAGCCAAATAGGCTTGTTCCAAGTGGTCCAAATGAAGAACAATCCCCAGATGCACCTCCTCATATAGGGTAAGATCCTACCTTGTTAGTATACAAATATGAAAATGGATGAGCACACCTATACATAGCTGTCCCTTTTATCCAGTTAGGAAATAAAGAGAAATTTCAAGCTTTATTTGCCCTGTAAGTTTGGTGTTCCTACTCATCTCTATTTCAAGATATATCAAATAAATGGATCTTATGTTCTTCATGCCTTTTTTTCTTCCCTTGAAGGTTATTTATAATAATAAAAAAAATATAATAATAAAAGGTTAAAGCAATGTTACAAAGGGAGCTGATTAAACAGTTGCATTTTGAGCAGTGTGGACACAACCTGATAAACAAAAATGAAATGTTACAATTGATGATTTGTATAAGCGTTTGATCCAATAAATTTATATAATCACTTGCTTAGCATGTTAATAAAATTCATGGGTATTTTTAGAATTAAAACATTAGTAATCCTTCATTCATTAAAATAACAAATTTTACAAAATCCCACAAAATATTATTACTAAACAGATTTAATTAGGAATGCATAATATTCGATTATAATTTGATCCATGAAACCTGATTATTTTGATATATAGGATAATTTAATTTTTAATTCAATTTGATTAATTTTTTATTAATTAATATATAAAATATAATTTTATTACTAATAACTAATTTATAGTTATTCTTTTATGAAAAAATATGCCATATTTATTATTTTTATAATAAAGAAAAATAAGGTGAATCCACGTGTAACAGAAAAATAAATATTTTTCATTCATTTGATTCTAAAATCAAAAATATAAAACTTTACAATTTTGAAAATAGATATAATAAGCATTATATCTTTTAATTGGAAATATGATCTTGAGTTACATCACTGAATCTCTTAATTATTTTATTATATGTAAATTAATTTCAAAAAAACTCCGTCCTGATATGATAATAAATTAATTAGCTAGTTGGTATTTGGCAAATTAACTAATAAAGTTATCATATAAATTATATAATTGGCTCCGTTTGTTTCGTTGAGAAATTTTTTAAAAAATATTTTTCATAAAAATACTTTTTATTATTTGATTGAGATATTAAATTAATATTATATATTTATACATCATGTATAAATATTTTCATATTTTAATAAAATTATTAAAATTTAAAAAATAAAAAATAAAAAAAAGTTATTTTCTTCAAAAATAATTTAATATTAAAAAAATATTTTCTATTAACTTTTTTTAAGTGTTTCAAACGCTAGAAATTATAGAAGAAAAATATTTAGTGTGACACAAATTGAGTTAAACCTTAATTTATTAAAAATGAAATTAATAGAAAATGAGAAATGCATGCATGTGCTTGTGTTGCCAAAAAATTTAGAGTTGGAAATAAATATTTAAATAAACAAACAATAATAAAGAAATATTTATGCATTTACTTGGCTTTCCAATTTTTTTATAAGAAATAATATTATTAGTGAAAAGGATTTAATTAACATGTGCTAATAATCGAATTGATGAAATTAAGTATTTATTTCAGTCAAGATTAATTCGGGTTTTATTCAATTTGACTAATATTTAAAAAAAAAAAATTCAATTACTAATATAGTTGTTCCTAATTTAATAATTGAATTAATCAAATTTTTATCAATTAGTATATAATTATAATTTTAGTAATAACATATCATTTGTAAATAAAAAATACTATAAATAATTTTTTATTGATATTCTATTAATTAATAATATAAATTATATATTATAATTATATTTTTAATTCAGTGACTATATATATATATATATACACCTCAATGCCAGATACGTCCCATTAAATTTAAATCTTAAAAAAAAAAAGATTTTTTTTTGCTGATATAGTTTCCATAAATTTAATTCCTACCATGGTAGTACACAAATATGATGATGAGTACATCCATAGTTGTCCTTTTCATCCAGTTAGGAAATGGGAAAAAAAATTAAATAAAGTTGTAAACCAAATAAACTTTTATATTTTTTTTAATAAAGTTAAATAAGCTCACAAAATATCTCTTTCTAATTTTAAATATTAAAAATTATTTATTAATTTTAATTAAATTAAAATTAAAATTTTTGTTTAATATTAAAATTATTATTTTTAATATTTTATTATTTAAAAAATTAGAAAAAAAATTATTATAAAAAAAACAATATTTTAATAATGCATTGCACTAGATTTACAATTCATGAAGTGTTTAATCCAATAAATTTTTGTATTAGAGATTTTCAAATTCTTCAGCTTGAGGGATTTGAGTAGACAGTAGACTGGAAAATAGATCCACATACACCAACTAGAGTAGGCAATATTAATACTTACAATAACACTCATCTTGATGACCTCATCCAACAACAAACAAAGATGATATTCACAATGCACAAGTTCATTGCAAGTATTAGCACTTTTCCTTAATGCCACAATATTTAAAAAAAAAAAAAAAAAAGAAAAAATTCCCCTACAAGACTATAAGAATTATCACAAAACCTTGATGAAAGGTGTAACTGAATCAGTAAGGTGTTTATGCCTTTTAATTTTATAATTCACAAACAATTTATAAAAATGTGAAAAATATGATGAGTATATGATACAATGGCATTTCATAAAATGCATGTCCAAGACAGGACATTTTACCTTCTCCATAGTGAATCAGTGATCCATCATTCCATCTATTCAAGCATATTGAATCTTCAGCAAAGTATTTGCAAGATATTGGTATTAATTCCAAGATCAGCACCAACTTGATTGTACTGCTCGAGAGCCGCTTCCATTTCTGCTTCAACAGTGGCATCATCCATCATGACATCTACTGTATTCAGGCGTAGAATGTTGGCATAATGCTCCTCCCTCTCCAGATCATGCTGGAAGGGTTCCATTGCTGGGTCCTGTTGATTTGGTTTCAGAATGTGCTATACTAGATATTTGAGTGTATCCTATGTTTTTCCCCTTTTTATGAATTAATTAAAATGAAATTGAAAAATGTATACATTAGTAAAACACAGCAATAGGCAAGAAGATCAGATGACAAAAATTAGTTCCACAAGAACCAACTTAAAGGAAAAGAGAGCCAATTACCACAAGATACTACCTCATATAATGCATGAAAACCACACGTTCTCTACAACTTTTGTTTCATAAAGGGCCCAAGTTAACGTACCTGACATAATTCTGCATAATGTTTGTAAATCTCGCTGTCTTCATTTTGATCTCCAAGTAATGTACCGCCATACCAACCACTGGCTTCATCAACAGAGGTCATTGCAAGGTACCTTGAAATAAAATAATAACAATATAATAAAAAGTAAGATTCAATTAACTACTACAAGCAAAATTGACAATTGTCTTTTCCATTCAGGCCATCCAAAACAAAATTGAAGCAAAAAAGACAGGGGAAATAGAAAAAGAAAAAAGCAACAAATATGACAATTTAAAACAATCACTATTCAGTGACCCCTTGTATGGAATGTAAAATTTTAGAAGAATTTAATTCAATTGATTTCTTTTTGGTTAATTCTCATGTTTGGAGAGAAGAATTCAATTGTTAACTTTAAAAAAAAAAATTCATTTTAAAAGAAATAAAAATCAAGCATGATTTTGTAAGAATTCAATTGAATTATTTTCTTGTAAATGATTTATTTCAAAGGAAGCCTAAATGTAATTCCAAAATCAATTTGCAATATTACTTAAAGAACAGTAGTCACTTTGCAAATAAATTGCAAATTATGTAAAACATGCACACATAACTGTATGCCAGCATGCATACGCAAAGTTCAGATAGTGGCAAACAAATTTTATCTGAAATCAACAACCAAAACCGAAATCCTAACCAAGCAAGAAAAATGTGGTGTATCATTCACGCTCTGGCCTGGATCACAAATCACAAACCATAAATAGAATTAACTGCTGGCTCATGGCAAGCCAACTTTTATGTAGCCCTGGGGACAACTTGGTAGATAGTATTGGGAAAAAAACCTTTGGAAGATATCCTCCTCATTCATATCACCAACAGAAGAAAGCCAATCCAAGTCATAGGACCCATCAACTCTGATATCTTTACTAGATCCTCCATTTTCAGTTTCTCGTTGAGCAGCCTTGGGGACAGAACCACTTACTGCGTTCTTTCTGTGGCCAAAAAGCCAATTTGGGCTTTTGAGCTGTATTTCACTGCACAATCCAATGGTTATTGTTGGAAGTTAGACCAGTTACCTTGTACTATTTCTTAAAAACATTACAGTAGTTGAGTAAATCTTTATGCACAGGCAGGACCAATGCTTGCATTAAAATTTATGACAATAAGAGAGCAAATTATGACCAGAAGCCAAATTACTGAAAAGAACAGGAAATTTAATTTGCAAGTCCTATTATTCTTAAATTTAAGTTTCCAGTACCATATATTTCAACAAGTAAAATACAAACAAGAAGCATTTAATGATTAAATCACCCCAATCCAAAATGTGGCTCCAAAAATAATCCAACACAAGCCTTCATGTCTTCAGGGATGAAAACACAAATGAGCAATTGATGGCATATTTCTTTCTCCAATCTAGGTCCAAAAGTCAAACATTATCAGGCTTCATTTAATACATATTTCAAAATTGTTGTTGCCCTTCAAGAAATCCAAATATTCCCTTTTCGTTACCCAATTTCAAATCAGTCAACTTCCTTCTTGTACCAAACCTATCAAAAGATAACATGGAAAACAAAGCAAACCAATAAACTTTTAAGGAGTTATGCTTGCTAGTTGCTAGTATCTTTATTATTTAAACCAAGTAAATAGAAAAACAGTCTATTTCCAAAAAAAAAGGCAGGAAGCAGCAGCAACAAAGACTCTGATTTCTAAGCTACCTTTGACTCACAAATATAAAATGTAAATCAGCTAACTATGAGGCGTATCAAGAACAACATATTAAAGGAAATGAAAAGTCTGCACACGGGAAGCACACATGTATACACAACAAATGCACATTGAAGAAAGAGAGAGAGAGAGAAAGATAGAATTGAGAAAATCAGGAAACAAAGCAAGGTTTGGAGGAAACAGTACGCTGCATCAGGGGCAACACCAGAATTTCCCACACCACCTCCTGGCCTTTGATCAGGCTCACAACAAAGTCTTACATTCTTTATTGCACCACAAGTCCTCTTAATCAATTTATCAAACGATGTCAACTTCACGCGTGAAAAGTCTTCCCTGCAGGCTGGAACAGGGGCAAGAATTATTCCAACTCCTTCAGGCTTAGCACTGGTTTTTGGAGTGCTGGGGAAACAACAACAATATCAACAAAATATCAAAATAATCAGCCAAATTAAAACGATCAGCAGACAGAATAGGAACTGCTGAACGTCTCTTTACTGAAATTGAGGCAAGCCTACAAAGCGCTGAGTAAAAATTTTACCTCATCTCAGGATCAAGGTCATCTTTAATCCCAAGATGAAGATAATAATCTGTATCCAACTCCCAAAGAGCAGGTTTCCCTTCCTGTGGTCGGAAGTAACCCAAAAATCTGGTAAAACAGCATATAGTTTATAGTCTGAGAACATACACATTTGAAAACATTCATCAAGGAGTTGTTGGCACTATTATTTGGAAATTATAAGCATCTTAACTTTTAAAAGAAACACCTATGATTGTGATGTGAAATTCAACTTACACACTATCCTTAAAAGTAAATCATGCGACAAGCACAAAATCAAGCAGAAAGCATGATACGGGAAGAACAATTACAAATTTATTGCATCTTGCTTTTCACCATCAGTATAGGCATTGCTGTAATAACGCTTGATTGACTTAAGAAATTCTCTAGATTGAGTTGTAGCTTTCCACTTTCCCTGCCTCTCTAGGAACACCTGAAACAACAGATCAAGCATTAGTGTGATTAAGGTAAAACCCTATGTAGAATTCAGTTAAGTAAAAACTGACATGACAAAGCTTACAGTATTATGAGCAGCAGAGCCACCATATTGTTGGGCAAGAGCATCCCCCATACTTTGGTACATATCCATAAGAGCTGCAGCAATGGTGCTGTCAGGATCCACTTTGGGTATGTCTGTAAGACCCATTGCATGAAGTTGATGCCCTAAAGCTGCTAGGCCATAAGCATATTGAGCAACATTTGTTCGATCTATGCAGTCAATACAGTTGGTACGTAGAACTCCACTTTGAAACTGTGGTGTTTCACCACCAACCTTATTTTGTTGATTCTGTTGACTAGAATCATTCTCTCTCTCTTGATTTAATGTAGAACTTGGAATCTCATCACCACTTCCAATCCTTGCATGATCCCCAAAGCCAGCTCTAAGATCTCTGGGAGAAGCATCCCTGTATAGAATGCATAACAAGACAGATGGTGAAATCCACTGTGAATCATCCTTATAAAGAATAACACTGCATAGTTTTCCTTTTCAAAAAAGAAATTTTCAATTTCCTGCCCTAATATTTACTTTGAACTTGAACATCGGGAAAATAAGGTAAAAAGCCTTTCTGAAAGGCATGACCAAGCTTCATGATTTCTACAAAGAAAAACTGCATCAGGCTAAATACAAGTAGAGGAACTGGACTCCATAAAGTTTTCAAAACATAACAATTCGGGAGAGAGATAAAGAAACTTCGCCATATATATATTCGAGTCAATAAATTGTTATCATGCTTAGCAGCTTTCTAACGAAGTAAGAACTAAATAAAATCATGTGAATACAAAATCCATGCTTAACAGTCATTATTTACAATCAATGCATCCAGTTAAATGTTCATCAAATCTGAAAGGATCATGAGAAAGATATAAGCTGTCCACAAATCTTCAAAAACTGTGCCTATTCTAGAATTTGAGAACCTTTACTTAACCAAATCTGCAATTGTCATTGTTTCATAAAAATAATAATGCGACATTTACCAACCACCTAAGTTAGAAATATAATTACTTGTCCCAGGAAGATGAGCCACTTCAACAACAAAAGCTAAACAAGTAAAATGCTTCAGCCTTGAGTTCAACTGAAGCACAATAAAAAAAGGGACTCCACATTGATATGATTGAGAATGATAAAGTAGTACAGACTCCGGAAAATAACTCCCTAACAAGTATGACAAAAATAGTAAAGACATTGCACATGGACAGTAACTTTCCTCATAAGGTGTATGCGATAGGTTACAATCACAATAGATATATTCACACTTTCTTATCACTGCTTTGTGATATTACATTTAAATAACTTCCTCTCCTGCAAGGCTACTTCTTAACAATAATCCATATATATCATGTTATGGTAATCATAAGGGGTTAATAAAGTTAATAGTTACTAAATACTGCTTTACATGTTGTCACCAACCAAAGAACCTGTTGAAATTTAGAATGATAAAATAGATGGGCGAAAATAACAAGAGAAGGATTTACGTGGTTAGGCCACTGAAAGCCAACATCCACGGACACAAAACCTCAAAGAGTTACTTTTTGTACACTTGTGTATCAGCATAATACATAAGAGTCTAATTTATAACAGAAGATACAAGATATACATGACATCCCATAAATCACTCCTTCAAACAAGCATTAATCAAGCCAATGATTTGCTAATCAATCATATGATTTTCTCATAATCATATCCATGAATTAAGGGAAAATCTCATAAATTCTAACAATCCTCCTTGATGAGATTTTTGCCGAAGATATGGATCCACCTTCAAGCTTCAAGCTTTTTTTTTTATCCTTTTCTTTTACACTGGATAACATGTAGAAGAAGAGGAATTTGAAAGAAAATAGCCTTGAGACTTAAACTCTAGGCTAAAGTGAAGAAGGAGAACATAGGAGAAATTTAGCTTTGGGATTCAAACCCTAAGCTAAAATGAAGAAGAAGGAGAATATGGGAGAAAAATAGCTTTAGGACTCAAAGCCTAAGCTTTGAACCAAGTTAAAACTTAGAATGACAAAAAAAAGATAGGAGAAAATAACAAAAGAATGATTTACGTAGTTCGACTACCAAGGGCCTACGTCTATTGGACACAAAACCTCCAAGAGTTACATTTTATTCATTTTTGTATTAACATAATACATAAGAGTCCATATTTATAATTGAAAATACAAGATATATATGGCACCTCATAATCACTCCTTAATATAAGCATTAATCAAGCCAATAATTTTGTTAATCAATCACATGATTTTCTCATAACTATATCTCATGAATTAAGGAAAAATCTCATCATTTCCAATAAAGTCCACAATTTAAATCTAAATGAGAGACTTGGATTGTCTTTTAACTTGTATTTTGTAAATCTAGTGCCACTTTTGAATCTGCATTCCAAGTCACTAGAGGTGTACATGCCTCATGAATTGAGAATCGAATTATCATGAGGCATAAACGTGGAGTCTTGACCATAGCATTTTTCATGAGATCCCATTGTCAGGGATGCTTTCGTGGGCCAGACCATGCAAGACGCGGGCAGCATCGGGGAAACGCCAATGATAGTGTCAACAAGGAAGATAATGATTGAATTGGCAATTAACAGATTTCAAGGGATAACAGGAGATCTGCAACATGTCTCTTAATTTAGTAGATTACTGTTTAGGAAGCTTTATTTAAGCAGTATTCTCATTCCAATAAAAGTCTTGATTTATGATTCCTATTTCAAAGGTTGTAATAGATTGATGTAATCTCTATTTAAGAAGCATTTGAATGCAACAAAAAATCAAGCAGCTTATTTCAAACTTTTATGAGATCTAAGACTCTCTTTAATGAGTCTGAGGTTGTGAGCTCCCTCCATTGAGTTCATCACTGTAGTCACAATAGGACGAGGCAGGAACTGCAGCAAGGCAAAGGCTTCGGCCTTGGAATTGGATTTCCCTGTTAACAGATCTGTAACGTGATCCTACGTGAAGGACCTTAACATCCATATAATTGTCCATGAGACAACCCCAGTTTGTTTCTAACCCAAAGACAAGCATCGAAATAGATCTTGGAAAAACCCTTAGAAACAATGTACATATCCTAAGCAATCTGAAGATTCCCTGAAAGAAATCTTAAACATATAATAGCACCACAAGTCATCTCTTTGATCTTGATTTATCAAATACTTGAAAGTCGCAGTTCATCAAACTGAAACTATGACACAATCATGATAAGACCACTACAAGGCACACAAGTTATAGAGAAAAGAGGACGTCAAGGAGCCAATGAGCCAATAAGCAAGGAATTTAACAGGCTGCTTTTTTTTACATCATACTTTTGATTCAACAGTCTTACACATAAAAAAAAAAAAAAAAAAACTTTGTTTTTGCATCATATTCCCTATTTACCTATAACATTGTTCTTTTCTGTTCATTGTTTGACTTGGGCATATCTCTATGTCATCTAACGATTATTTTAAGTCAACAAAGCACCAAAACCCATAGATTTCAAACTTTTCAACATCAACCAGAGGTTTCACTTTACATCACATCTCTCTGAACGACTTGATCTATTTTTCATTGAAATTATTAAAAGGATAGAGTGAAAATAGAAAAGATATGAAATATTAACATCCAGGATAACTGACAATATCAGATAACATGAGAAAATTAAAAAGAAAGGTGCAAGCCCATACTTTTCACAAAAAATTCTATTGCTACTCCGCTTGTTCCAGATTTAATAAATTTCTCAAAGGGGAAATAACAAAGAATCTATGACATATACCACATACTTACAGGAAAACATAAAGCAAGATCAAAAGTTACGTAAAGATTTGAAATCACAAGATCAAAGCAAATGTGTCAATGTGTGAATAACAATAAATTCAAAAAGAGAACTGCAGTACCTTCCAGTGCTTCTTCGACTAATTTGGTTGATTGTCCTCTTCACAATGCTAGGTTTACCACTATAGTAAAAACCTGTCAAATCAAGTGCTTCATTCGCCACAGCACCCAAAACAGCCAAAACATTGGCAGACTTGCTTTGGAAACAATAAGGAGAAAATAGCAGTGAGCTTAACATTATAATTAGTTAATAAGGGAAAAAAGAAAAGACGAAAAAAAAAATAAAAGGAGAGTGAATTCAGTCCATCTTTTACCTCTTTGCAAACTTGTGAAAGTCCCAGTGGATAAATTTTAGATGGTTTTCTTCTGAAAGAATTGTGTTTAGATACCCAACTGCATTAGCAAACTCACGCCTTAGCATCATTTCTCTAGGTCTTTTTTCGACAGTCTGCATGTTAGCATTTAAAAGAACTCCATGATAAAAAAAAAATAATAAAAAAAAATTGAATATAAGCATAACCCAAAAGATAAGAATGTTGATAAATGAAGAATTCAATAGGAAAATGAAAAGATAATTTCGACAATTTTATACATAAATATATCATTGTGAGTGTGAAGCTGAACATAATTCATAATTGCCTTTCAAAATCATACCAAGAATTGGTTATCAACACTGATACAAGCACACAAACAAATGCATGTGTCTGTTAGTACTGAGAGAGGGAAAGGGGTAACAAACTTATGGTTCATTTGGGACTTAAGGCTCTACTCATTTCATAGAAAGTGACTTTTTTTTTTCCTTTTTTTTTTCCATAAAAAGCATGTATTGCCAAAATGAATTCTTTTCTATTATTTGGTTGCAGTATTGAAAAATCAACAAGAAAATTTTGACATTTGGAGTATACTAAGAAAAAAAATAATTTACCCATGGGGACTTTATGCTGGAATGCATGATTATAATCTACTAGAATAAAAGTAGCCCAATCTCCAATGCCTATCCCTATTTGGTTATTTTTTGGGTTCCATCCTTGAGAGAGTTCATAGTGTTTGACAAATCAGTTAGTTTTCATTGTTTACAAAGAAAACATTTCTAGTTGAATAATTTCATATGTGCCTGAAACACTGAAAAATGCGGAAAACAACTTCCCCAAAACACTTAAAAAGATTAATAGCGTTAGGCATCAATGAGAAAAAATATAATAAGTCCTATAGTGTATAATATATCCACTTACACCAATATAACAAAGCTGGAAAAACTTAGTTAATGAGTTGACTATTCTAATCAAATTTGTAACAGAACAACTCATCATTTTTTTAAGGTTTTATCTCATTGAAAATAAGAACCAATTCAACAAAAGTTTCATTAATGCATGTAGAGTCTAATAAACATTCAGAGGAAGTTTGTGAGCAGAGCCACTTAATAATGTGAAGGTATGTCAGTTGCATCATTAGAAAGTTCTACAAAGAATAAAAGCAAATCTATCAAAACATGTAAATCAGGGACAGCAACAAAAAACAACTTTGATTTCATATTTGCTTGGATATTTCACATACAATTGAAAATGCAATACACAAAAAACTGCAGTAAATAAAGTCTAGTACAAGAACTACTCAATGGCAATATGTAAGATAATGCATTGATAATCCCATAACTTATTAACATTAATCTTCATATAGCTAAATGAACATGAGGAATGAATTTGGAAAGAACCTTAATTAAGCTAAGCACAATTATTGGATTGCCATATCTCTTCACCAAGTCCTCAAAATGCAATTTTGTCGCATGGTAGGTAGGATCATACCTTTGCACTGATGTAGAATAGGAAATAAGAATTAGAAGACATGTTTTTGTAAAGCCATACATACATCATGTGCACATATCACTAAAATATGAAACAACAAAATAGTCAAATTTATCAAATCCCAATTTCCTTACAGATTATATCAGGTTTAGGACTAAATCTTGAAGCCTCTTGCGACCAGAAAAGGGGAATTGATCCACGCATCTGCACAACAGAACTCATTCTGCCCTTGCACCATCCAGCTTCTTCATCAAGAACAATTTGTTCTGTCTCAACCTCATTTGCAACCCTTCCCCAGTCATTCACTCCCCTTTTCAAGTAACTGCAGCCCATTAACAAGCCACATTACAGAAGTTATTTGCCAATAAAAATAGCAGGAAGATCAACAAAATGCTATTCATAGATGAATAATCTCAAGTTTAAACCAAAACATACCGGGTCCCAGCAAAATGTCGAGAGCGTCTAGAAACCAGAGAAACACTGAAGTCCCTCCCAAAGACTGATAGCCTAATCTGCCATCATTTAGGATGATAGACATGGTTGAAATACTAAAATACAAATTTGCTTAACTATAGAGAATGTAAAGACTAATATCAAGCAATCATGCATTATTAGTTCATATCAACTTGATAACACCGTAATTGAAACTAATATATATATATATATGTTATTGTTCCCATTTCCTAAGATAAAAAATTTCCTAGTAGTACAAAATGAGAAAATATATAGCAGACAGAGCCACTCATCAGCAACATAAAATATGAGTCACAACCAGGCCCACATTATTTTTTTGTTGAAGTAACAAAGTTTTAACATTTATGCTACAATTTTTATAGAGCACATACCAAGCATCTTCAACGCTTCCAAAATATTCCCAAAATCATATGCAAATATCATAGAAGAACATTTATTATCAGTTTGTAAGCACATAGCATGAATTACACATATAGGAGCATTGCAACACTAATCAAATAAAATAGACAATGAATCCATGTGGTCAACTAAATTTAGGAATGCATTTCACTGATTGCAAACATTTTAAGCGAAAAATACTATGATCATTTACAAACTCATTAAAATAATAGAAATATAAACAAAACATAGGCTAACCTGCTTAAAATGCCCATGGACTAATGCTATTGTCCAAATAGTACTGCCACATCTTGAACGAATAGCTTTTGTTAGATACTCATTCCACACAAACATGTCATCATAAGGCATCGTATCTTTGTCCATCGACAGCACATTTTTTTGCAAGCTTTGCATTATAGGATATGTATAACTAAAGAAAAAATCTTTGGTCAAATCCACACTGGATAATAGCTTTTTATACCTGCATTTAAGACCATAGAAAAAGAACTACTTAAACAATTCATATTTGATAAGGGGGCATCATGTAACTATGTAAGTAAATAATGCAACAAACTAATAATATATAGAATGCTTCAATGAAGAAGAAAAAATGGGTAAAGAAACAATAAATTCTATCCAACATTGATAATTCATACTTTAATCCCTATGCAGTCCGATAGTCCATTAACCCATCACTGAAACAATTTACTCCAAATGGCCTCATTTTCTAATGTCACTAGAACAGATAATTGTTGTCCTTGGGCAAATCCGGATATAGAGATTCCAATATAGATGGCTAGGCAATTCTAACCCAAACAAAACAAGCTCTAAGGCCAATTCTGGGATATAATGATGTGAATACAAACTATCCTCAACCAACCAGAATATGGACAATGAGAGATCAAGAGCTTGAACAGCCTGCTTTCAAGCTGTCAAAATTTCCTGGCAAAACTCGACCAACTAAAATGAGGATTTTGTGTCCAGAATCTTTAAAGATACTTCCAAGGACTTCAACAGAATAAGTATCATAGTAAGCAAGCTATTATTAGCTGGAATATGATTCTTCTTTGGCAGACACAGAAGCAAAAAGTACCATCTTGATGGATGAAGATGTGCTGTGTCTTTGACAACAACAAAGATGCAGATGCTTTCAAATATATGCTATCTTTCCACTCAATCCAACTCTTGGACTCTTTGAAGTTTAATCAGAGCATGAAGAAAAAGAAACATTTTTTGAGTGACAAGAACACCAAATTCTGCAATGCATATGAGGAAAACATTAACATGCTACAAATTAACATTTTTGCATACAAAAGGGAAATGGTAATAACAAATTAATACCAGAAATTCTAGCAAAAGACAAAATAAAAAGAACATTAAGGCTTTTAAGCCAAGTCAAAGCATCCCTGTATAAGGAATAACAATGAGACACAAAATGATTAGGTAGAATTATGGCTGCAACCGTGGCAATACTGGCCATCTACAAAATTTCCACATAACATATCCAAAAGGGATAATATTTTCTGCAACCATTAATATGCCACAGTTGATTTTAGCATCAATTTGTAAGCTTCTTGTCCTTGTGCATTCCCTTCCTTTTTCAGCATTGCTTTTCCTCCTATATGCTAAAGTGTAAATCTGAAATAAAGATTCAACTTCTGTTCCATGCGTAAACTTGTATCTTTTCGTTGAACTAGACCAAACACAGTTGCAATTAAAGCGTCATATTATAAAGGCCCCAAGCATAGACGCAGACACACATGCTGAGAGGGCAGGTAGGGACTAGGAAGCATAAACATGATATTATATTTACAATGGCCTAAATCAAATCAAAGGCATTAATCAATAACAAGATTATCTCTTGCCCATTGCACTTTGACATCTCTATCAACAATGCAATCAATTTTTCCATCAATTCAAGAAAACCTCTCTCTATCTCTCTTGAGCGGGGGCGCGCGCACGCGCGCACACACACAGAGACTAATCAATAATAGGCCAGTTGAGGAAAGAAATACCTTAGCTCAGTTTTAGAATATGCCACATATGTTTGAATGGATGCATGCGGAATTGTAATCAATTGGCTTTCATCTATACTGTATATTGCATGACCACATATACATCCTATTTGCTGACGCTTTGTAACAAGAATCAAATAATATGACTCCATAAACTTAATGCAACCTGAAAAGACCCCCAAAAAAAAAGTAAATTGCCATCATAAAGAAAATTATATATCCAAAAAAATTAATAAAAAAACCACAAAGAATAATAATACAAACCAGCAATTCCATAAACCTTTGCCACGAAGTTTAGTCCTCCAGTGGCACGATTGCCTTCAGCAATTCGATAAAGCAAGCACTTAATTTCTTGTAATGAATAAACTACTGGATCTTCACTGATATTGAGATCAGAAGGCTCTGAACGATCAATCTTCAATACCCGAAAGAACCTCTTGTTCCGATCACTGCCAATTAGATAAAATCTCTGCTCAAGCAAAAAAAAAAAAATAGTATATTGTTATAATAAGAAAATAAAACTTACCTCATAGTAGCTAAAATCATTTTGCCCCAAAAAGACATTTTAAAAAATAAAAATAGATTAAAAAAGAAATGAAATTAAGATAACTTTATGTTGTGTCGACCTCAAGAAATTTTAATATTGGTCAAACTAAGTTGATATTTGATAATCTGTTTAAGTAATTAATTAAAATTTTAAACTCTTAATTTTGCAATGTGGTTAAAAACAATTATTTGCTTAGTGTTTAATTTTTAAGTACATTTGATTTCATTTTAGCACTTAATTTTAAAGAAAAAAAAAATCACCTAATATGCTCAGTAAAAAAATTCAACTTAATGCTTTAGGCTAAATACTTTCTTTTCTTCTTAGCAATCATAACAATAAGTATAATAATAATAATCACCATTGCCAAAACTGAAGCCAACAGCATTCACCACCACTCCTAGCAGCACTATCATCGTTATTACTATTACCATCATCATCATTATCATCATTATCATACCTTAACCGATTCAAATATTGTTTTTCAAATTCAATTATGATATTTAACAGACAATATAACTAAATCATAATTTATTCACCAGTTTTAAACTTTCAATACTTATTGACTCAGCTGCATTTCATCTTTTACACTATGATTACAAAAATAGCAGTCCTTAAAATTTTCAGTTCATTTTTATCACAAGTCATCTAAAATAATTGTATGCAACCCAACGAAAGCCAAGAAATTTGGATATAATATTTCCTTTAACGTTCAATTGTTCTTTTATGCACTTCTATTTTCCCACACTTTTCACAAACAAATAGCAATATTAACATCACTTCATAATATTTCTCGATCCTACTTTCAGTTCAAGCACTCCTTTCTCCACTCACCCTCTCAGCACTATCTCAGCAACAATACAAAAATAAAATAAAATAAAATTCCGAACAAATTAGTATCAGCTGAGAAGGGAAAGATTTTTTTTTTTAAGTTCATTTCATGCTTGTTTTAAATTTCTTCATTTTCTGATCAACCAAACATAGATTTGGGAAAATCCAGGGGCAAGTGAAATAAAACCAAATAATCCGATCGCCTCACCTGTCTGGTCTCATAGAGCCTAAACTTCTCCAGCGAGTAGGAATTAGGGTCGATTTCGGGATCGTTCGACGGGTGGACATTGGCAGAGGAATTGCCGTAAGGCGCGAGATTGGATTTCGGATTCTCGGATTTTGCCATGGATTTTGGATGACAGTTATTTCGGTATTTTGCTAATTGCTAAATCGCCATATTGGAAATGTTTCCGATGGGCGTTTGGGAAACTCTGGACTTTATATAGGCTTTGATTCGATGCTCGAGACCGAGTCAACTCTCTGAGTTACCGCATCTACTTCGAGTTCCTAGATTTCCTTTTTCCTCTTCTCTTCTATGCTTTTTTCTCTTTTTTTTCCAAATATAGTAAAATTCAATTTAATTTCTAAATATATTCAATTTTATTACATTTTAACCAATAAAAAAAAAGAAAAACGTCTCGTGAAAGCCTAATCTTTTTATCTTAGGAAATTATTATATATTACTAAAACTTCTAAGAACAGTAAAAGTACCACCTTGCCCCTTTTTATACTTTTCCAATTGCCTGTTTGAGGCTGTGTTAATAGTAAAAGTATCACCTTACCCCCTTATATGCTTTTTCAATTTCCTGTTTGAGGCTCTTAAAAAGGCTAGCCAACAGAGTGTATATATATATATATATATATATATATATATATATATATATATATATATATATATATTACTTTTAAATTATTATTCATTATTATTTTTATTAAAAAATAATTTTAAAATAAATTAATTCTGATAAAATATAATTCATTATTTTAACTGCAATATTATAATCAATTTATCCTATTATGATTCTTTATTTTTTTGTGTTTTTATTTTTTTATAATTTTTTAATTTATCACTGGAAATAAATATAATTTTTACATGATATAACTTTAAATCTTTTGATATATTATCTCACCATTTTTATTTTTTATTTAAGTATTTAATTTATAATTGAATTTTCAAATTTTATTTATTTATTTTAATTTTTAAATCACTTAAATGTTTGTATACAAATTCAAATTATTTGTAACACCCCTGATTTTTTATATATTATTATTGGGCTTCGTGTAGGTATCCTCAATTCGCGGAAATTCGACAGTTGTCCGGATCTGTGAATTTCAGGCGAACAGAACCACTGGAAAAAGTCTCCGAATTGGATCGAGGTTTTGGCTACCCCACCATTGTCAGGCATCCCGAGCGCGTTCCCGAAGTCGGAATCGGCAAAGGTAAACCCGAACCTTTCTTTTTCGTAATTTTCTAGTACTTAAATAGGATTGAAAATCCATAAAATATTCGTGGTAGCTTAGAAAATTACGATACTTTTTGCAATAGCTTAGTAATATTTCTAAGGACCGCGGGGCAGAGTTTTATAATTTTTAGAGCTTATTTGAGCAGTTTTTGCAAAAATGATCAATTATAAGGACTAAATTGAAATTTTACATATTGTGATGAATGATTGATTTGATGGGCGGGAGGGTCTGTGTGATGTGATTTATTTGTTGAGTTATGGATTGTGGATATTGAAGTGTGTTTTGAGCCATTTTTCATGTTGTGTATGTCCTAGGTATAGGTGAGACTCTGCCGAATTTTCTGCTCGACTTAGGACGTATTGGTATTTTACTTTGTGTGTATTGAGTCAAATTTATTAAATGATTGTAATAAAAATTGTCAGTGAGCGATGCCTTCTTTCTCCGCCGCCTCGGTGACCACCGTCAAGTCGTGAGTAGAATATTAATTTTAATTGTAATTTCGATATTATTATATGTTCAAGCATGCCCATGCATCACTTATATGCATATATTTATGTAGTTAAACTCTAGGCACGATTTATGTTGCATTCATAATCGTTGATGTGCCATGGATGTTGTTGTGGTAATTTGGAGGCGGTGTGCGTGCGTTGGCGTGCGTGTGATGTGGTGTGGACTATGGATAGGACGGGTAGTCACGGCTTGAGTAATTCATTGGGACCCGATCCTTCGAGGTAATCAAGGCTTGAGTAATTCTGGGACCCTCGATTTGGTTATTAAGTGGAAGTCCGAGCTTGAGTAATTCACGGCACCAGTTGGATTTAAGAGAGTGTATAGGATCAGCTCCCATATGTTATGATTGATACTACAGGGTGTGTGAGTGCTCCAAATTACCTTTTTGATGCTATGATGTGAAAATGTTGTTGATGTTGCATTTCACTCTACAGGGTGCATTAGTTTTAGATAGTTATAGGGATTATGGTTAAAATTGATATTTTACTCTCTGAGTCGAACGCTCACTCCTCTTCAAAAAATTTTACCGGCACCAGGAGGATATTTTTTGAGGTTAACCTGCTTTCTCCCTCGCAGGTCAATTATTACTGTTTGTATAAACTTGTTAAATCTTAGAATTTCCGCATGTGTTAGAAATGTTTATTTGATTTGGGTCTGTAAACTAAATTATTATTTTGGGACCTGTAAACTTAATATGCTATGCATGTTTGATGGATTGGATGAGGAGCTGAGCTCCCATTTATTTTTATGTTGATGAGTATGTGGAGGGTGAGCTGAGCTCCCCAAATGACTATATATTGTGTTTACAGGTCGGGTGAGTCAAAAACTCCCCGTTGGAAAGTCCATTTTTATGGCCGGACTCTGTCCGTTTGTTTTCTTGAAATTGGGCCCAAATGGGCCTTAGAGTTGGGTTAATGAACAGTTAGGCTTACTACGGGCCTCGGGGGCTTTAGGCTGGCCCAGGTCCTAGTGCCGGTCCGGCCCATAGGTTGGGTCGTGACAAATGTGGTATCAGAGCTTAGGCTCCAGATTCATAGGGAAAAATTATCTAAGTGTTGGGAAGAGTCTACTAGGAGTCACATGCGGAGTATAGGATTACATTCGTCTTTTCCTGTAATTCTTTGTTTCTAGATTCTACGTTATACCTCGGGAAATATAAGATTACCTCAGTTAGTGTCTTGATTTTCGTGGAGTACACAGAAATGTGAAATAGAGTTTGTAGACATGTGAGATCTATCATGAGGATACGTACTCCAAGAAATATTATATTTTTGTCAGTATGGGTTTAAATGGTGTGCCCATTTCGTGTAAGACACGAGTACATAAAAGTGAGTCTTAAAAGTACAGTTGCCCTAGATAAGGATGAGGATACCACTACTGGCAGTCATCAGTAGATGACCCAGTCAGAATAAGTTTGTGATAATAGAAGATTCAGGAGAGATAAGAAATTAGGAGACCTAGTGCATCGGGCGTATCGTAGTAACTATACAATATTCTCGATGTATGCGCTCTGTAAGTCTGCAGATTACGATCGACATGAGATTATTGTGTAGAGCTGCGTGCATCCCGTGGTGCTCCATAATGAGGGTGTTTGAGATGGCTTCGTTTTGGTACGATTATGCGTAAGCAGTTCTATATTTGCAGAGGAGTTGGGAACTCTGGCTAAGAGTTTAGAGTTAGAATATTGAAAGGTCACGGTTGGGTGATAACTAGAGTCGGTGACTCGATTGCACTGAGATGAGCTAGAGTTTCATCAAGAGTTGCCATCGGACCTGCAGGTTTGGACTAGTTGCAAAGTAAAGGTGACACTTATAGAGTGAGAATAGTATACCTTGTGTGTATCAGTATGGAATAAAGTACAACTCTACTACCTAGAGAAGGTCGAAACTATGAATTGATGATTTATAGAGCTATGATATGATAAAAGAGTCATTAACTTGACATGGTTCTGGCAAGGTGGTAGATGTAGTACCTTTGTTGCAGCAAGTTAGGATATAGTCCTATCTTTTCAGAATGGATCGAAGGTTATTACTGATAATGATGACTTATGGAATAGTGTCCCAGATGGGACTGTAGAGTGTGGTAGAGAGTAGTTGGCTCGGGTATCCTGGAGAGGATACAAGTTCCATTATAGGAATCATATATAATCAGATCACGATGGATGTAAATCCTTTGAATTGGATGACGGGTTTGGGTGCCCGAAATCTTAAGTTTTGGAATTGAGTAAACATGGAAAATAATAATAATAATAATAATAATAATAATAATAATAATAATAATAATAATAATAATAATAATAATAATAATAATAATAATAATAATAAATAAAATTACTGCAGAATCAGTTCTCGAGGTAGTAAGGGTATTATGTAAGCTAAAGGATAAGAATAGAGATCATACAATAAAAGTATGATCAGTAATTTCTTTGAGTTCCTTTCTAATTTCAAATTATTCAAAACAATAGTATAATCTAATTATAATAGTGTTAAGAGTAATAAATTAGCGAAGATAAATCACAGAAGGCCAATGGATAAGGAAAGTGCAGAATGAAAGTTTGGGCAATTGATTGCTTGCAATATAATCTAAATGCTAGTGGAAGTACTAGCTAGAGTGGTCAAAGGACCAAATCTGAGTAGCACAGACATATGATAACGCGATAGAGACTCGAAGATATAGTTAGCAAGTACAGCTATTATGTTAGGAAGAAGAATGGAACAAGGGATAGAATAGTCAAGTTCTATTTTGGGTAAGACAAAGGAAATAAATGAAAGGACAACCTAAAGAGCGCATAATAAACGGAACAAAGTTAAGATATAGGATAGGCTAAGTGTTATTCTTGGCAAGGAGAATGACAAGGATGGAAAACCCAAAATAGGACCACATTAGTAAGAAAAGTGATGGAGGTATGGAATACAATAATAATGAGTAAATGTTAGAAGGTGTGCGATGGTATTGCGGACTACCTAAATAGGTAGAGAAAGAGAAGTTAGTAAGCAGTAAGTTGAATAAAAGTCAGCCTAAGGGATCAAATTAATGACCCTAGCTCAGGGTGGAATTAGTGTTGGAAGAATTTATTAGTGAGAGAAATCTTTCAGGAATCAACAAAAGTTAAGGGCACAATAAAAACGATGATAGATATGAATCATAGGTCGAGTATAAGTAAAGTTAATAAATTATAAAATATTATGTCAAGAAGGAAAATGGTACGGTAAAGGGTTTATGCAGATGATAACTTATAGGTAGAGCATAATTGTGCTAGGAGATGATGAAATTTGGAGATAAAGACCAAGAAACTTAGGTGAAACGTTATAATATGACAATCGGGTGTAGTTGAATATAAGAGGATATTTTCTTTCTTTTCAAGTTTAGCTTGTGCTTTTGGTTCTAGAAGGTTATATAAGGAACAAAAACTGAGTCAATGAGACCTAGTTATTGAGAGTTTAGTAGGCACAAATTCATACATAATTTCCTGATATGAGAATGACAGTAAGTGCATACCTAATATTAAGTATGAAAGGACGAATGAGTAATGACAGGAGTTAAATTGAATTAGCTACTAAGGCTTGCAACTGTTTTAAACTATGAGTGGAGGAAGTACTATTTATGGTTGAGATTCAATAGATGAAATTGTTCTTTGATGGGTAATTTGAGGTTGAAGTTTAGAAAGCTATGGGCAGTATATTTGATTATATTAAGGATTATGTACACGTGAAGTATCTTTTTTGGAATTAAGTCATGTCACTTATTTCCTACAGTAGTGTTAGTTCGGATGGAACTTATAGTTTATGGGGCTCATATTCATCCAGATAAGCAATTTCCTACTAAGGGTGATAGGGAATGATAATGTTACGATAGTTAAGTTGGAAAAAAGGGGATACAAGAAAAAAAAAATTTTTCTATGGGTAATTATAAGTGTTACATAAGGTGAAGAATGTGCTGGTAGGAGTAAATCATAGGGTTAGAATTCTTGAAGTAATGAAACTAGTATTCAAGATAAGACTAAGAAATAAAAAGAAAGTTAAAGTTGATGATGGGATAGACATATTTGAAGGAAAAGGTGTAAGGATGAGATAGCACTAAAATTAAGGAATAAGAACACCCGGTTGAAATGATACCAACAATACCAAAAATAGGAAAAGGGAAGTGGATAAGATGCAAAGGACAGGAAGAGAGCTCGATAGAGTCAGTTATAATGATGAGGATAAGGAGTGTCTAACCACTGCCCCTGTGTTAACACTACCTATGAGCGGTGAAGGATACACCGTGTACTGTGATGCCTCTAGAGTTGGCCTAGGGTGTGTTTTGATGCGGAATGGAAAAGTAGTGGCTTATGCTTCAAGGCAGCTGAAGAGGCATGAGCAGAACTATCCCACCCATGATTTGGAAATGGCGGTTGTAGTCTTTGCACTAAAAATCTGGAGACACTACCTGTATGGTGAAGTGTGCGAGATATACACCGACCATAAGAGTTTGAAGTACATCTTCCAATAGAGGGATTTAAACTTGAGACAGAGGAGATGGATGAAGCTTCTGGAAGACTATGATTGCCCCATCCAGTACCACCCTGGGAAGGCCAATGTAGTAGCAGATGCTTTAAGCAGAAAATCTTCAGCGGTTTGGCGCACATTTCAGCAGAGAAGAGACTGTTGATTCAGGAGATACATGAGTTGATGGATCAAGGTTTAATCCTAGATCTTTCAGATGAGGGGGTATTGTTGGCTCACTTTTCAATGAGGCCAGACTTGAGGGACAGAGTTAGAGTTTCCCAGCACAGAGACCAACAATTGATGAAGATTATAGAAAGAGTACAGCAAGGTGAAGGTGGTGAGTTCGGATTTGCCAATGATGGCGCCCTAGTGCAAGGTTCTAGGATATGTGTGCCCGATGTGGACAACCTCAGGAATGAAATCATGCGAGAGGCACACTACACACTGTACAGTGTCCACCCAGGTTCCACCAAGATGTACCATGATGTGAAAGATAGCTATTGGTGGAATGGCATGAAGAGAGACATTGCAGACTTTGTGTCCAAGTGCTTGACTTGTCAGAAGGTGAAGTTTGAACACCAGAGACCGTCAGGGAAGCTGCAAGAGCTCCCTATCCCAGAATGGAAGTGGGAAATGATCACTATGGATTTTGTGGAGGTTGCCTCGTACCACGCGAGGATATGATTCGATATGGGTAATTGTAGACCGCTTGACCAAATCAGCTCACTTCTTACCTGTAAAGACTACATACTCTGTGGCACAGTATGCCCGGCTCTACATTCGAGAAATAGTCAGATTGCATGGAGTTCCGGCTTCCATAATATCTGACAGAGGGCCCCAGTTCACTTCTCGGTTTTGGAGAAAGTTGCAGGAGGCACTTGGCACACAGTTGAACTTTAGTACGGCTTTCCACCCTCAGACAGACGGACAGTCCGAAAGGACAATCCAAACACTGGAAGACATGCTTCGCATGAGTGTCTTGGATTTTGGAGGTCAATGGGATGAGCAGCTAGCTTTGGTGGAGTTTGCCTACAACAACAGTTATCACTCCAAAGATAGGGATGGCACCCTATGAGGCACTATATGGAAGAAAGTGTAGGTCTCCTGTGTTGGGCGAAATGGGGAAGCAAGGGTGCATGATGTACAACTATAGCAGTACACTTCAGAGGTAGTTCCTTTAATCGAGGAACGATCAAAACAATTTCGATGGCGTAAGAGTTATGCACCCAGACGGAGGGATGTTGAGTTTGCGATGGCGACTATGTATTCTGAAGGTTTCTCCAATGAAGGAGTCATGAGATTTGGAAAGAAGGGCAAGTTGGCACCTCGGTATATTGGACCTTTTGAGGTTCTTGATAGAGTTGGAGCGATTGCCTCGGTTGGAGCTACCACCCAACCTCTCTCACGTTCATCCGTGTTTCACATCTCCATGCTCAGAAATACATTCCGATCCTTCTCATGTCTCGCACCGGATGTGATAGAGCTAAAAGAGAACTTGACATTTGAGGAGCGACTGTAGCCATAGTGGACTACCAAGTGAGACAGTGAGATCAAAAGCAGATCCTATGGTTAAGGTTTTGTGGAGAGTCGATCAGTGGAAGAGTGCACCTGGGAGTCAGAACGGGACATGCGTAGCAAGTACCCTTACTTGTTCAATGTATAATCATGTGCTTTATTCTGCCTTGTGTAAAATTCGAGGACGAATTTTCTGTAAGGGGGGAAGAATGTAACACCCCTGATTTTTTATATATTATTATTGGGCTTCGTGTAGGTATCCTCAATTCGCGGAAATTCGACAGTTGTCCGGATCTGTGAATTTCCGGCCAGACAGACCAGCTACCGGAAAAGTCTCCGAATTGGATCGAGGTTTTGGCTACCCCACCATTGTCAGGCATCCCGAGCGCGTTCCCGAAGTCGGAATCGGCAAAGGTAAACCCGAACCTTTCTTTTTCGTAATTTTCTAGTGCTTAAATAGGATTGAAAATCCATAAAATATTCGTGGTAGCTTAGAAAATTACGATTCTTTTTGCAATAGCTTAGTAATATTTCTAAGGACCATGCAGCGAGTTTTATAATTTTTAGAGCTTATTTGAGCAGTTTTTGCAAAAATGATCAATTATAAGGACTAAATTGAAATTTTACATATTGTGATGAATGATTGATTTGATGGGCCCAGGAGGGGCTGTGTGATGTGATTGAGTTGTGGATATATGGATTGTGGATATAGAAGTGTGTTTTGAGCCCTTTTGCAGGTTGGGTAGGTCCTAGGTATAGGGGAGACTCTGCCGGATTTTCGGCACGACTTAGGACGTATTGGTCTTTTTCTTTGTTTGTATTGAGTCAAATTTATTAAATGATTGTAATAAAAATTGTCAGGTGAGCCGGGACAGCCTTCTTCCTCTGCCCAGCCGCCTCAGTGACCACCGTCAAGTCTGTGAGTAGAATATTAATTTTAATTGTAATTTCGATATTATTATATGTTCAAGCATGCCCATGCATCACTTATATGCATATATTTATGTAGTTAAACTCTAGGCACGATTTATGTTGCATTCATAACTGTTGATGTGCCATGGATGTTGTTGTGGTAATTTGGAGCAGTGTGCGTGCGTTGGCGTGCGTGTGATGTGGTGTGGACTATGGATAGGACGGGGTAGTCACGGCTTGAGTAATTCGCTGGGACCCGATCCTTCGAGGGGTAATCACGGCTTGAGTAATTCGCTGGGACCCTCGATTTGGTTATTAAGTGGAAGTCCGAGCTTGAGTAATTACCGCACCAGGTTGGATTTAAGAGAGCTGTATAGGGGATCAGCTCCCATATGTTATGATTGATACTACAGGGTGTGTGAGTGCTCCAAATTACCTTTTTGATGCTATGATGTGAAAATGTTGTTGATGTTGCATTTCACTCTACAGGGTGCATTAGTTTTAGATAGTTATAGGGATTATGGTTAAAATTGATATTTTACTCTCTGAGTCGACGCTCACTCTGTTCAAAAATTTTTACAGCCACAGGAGGATATTTTTGAGGTTAACTCGCTTTCTCCCTCGCAGTCAATTATTCGCTTGTATAAACTTGTTAAATCTTAGAATTTTCGCATGTGTTAAAAATGTTTATTTGATTTGGGTCCAGTAAACTAAATTATTATTTTGGGACTCAAACTTAATATGCTATGCATGTTTGATGGATTCTGATAAAATATAATTCATTATTTTAACCGCAATATTATAATCAATTTATCCTATTATGATTCTTTATTTTTTTGTGTTTTTATTTTTTTATAATTTTTTAATTTATCACTGAAAATAAATATAATTTTTACATGATAAAACTTTAAATCTTTTGATATATTATCTCACCTTTTTTATTTTTTATTTAAGTATTTAATTTATAATTGAATTTTCAAATTTTATTTATTTATTTTAATTTTTAAATCACT
The DNA here is from genome assembly GCF_030052815.1 of Hevea brasiliensis. Classification (NCBI taxonomy): domain Eukaryota; kingdom Viridiplantae; phylum Streptophyta; class Magnoliopsida; order Malpighiales; family Euphorbiaceae; genus Hevea; species Hevea brasiliensis. Next base: position 26,893,756 of record NC_079504.1, on the reverse strand, counting down.
TAAATGTTTGTATACAAATTCAAATTATTTGTTTACTATTTTTTGTTATTATCGTTTTAATTTTTTTAACGATTTAATTATTTAATTATTAAATTTTTGTTAATTATTATTATTATCTTTATTAAATCAATTTTAAAGATAACTTCATTTTAAGTTAAATTAAATTTTACTTTGTACATCAATATTATATTATATTAATGAAATATCATATTTTTTTCTCATTATAAAAAAAGTATAATAATAATAAATTGTTGATCTATTTTAGTAGTATTTCTAATGCTTTTCTTTTTATTTTTACTATAAGCACTACTTTAAAATAGTAAGATTTTGAGTTACACTATTATTATTTTGTTATAATTTTATAATTATTATTATCTAAATAATATTAAAAAATAATATTTATAGACATTTTCATAATATCTATTTAAAATTATTTGTGTATGTGTAATTTTGATTTATAAGTAACAAATAATTTAAATTACTTTGCTCTTAAATTTTTATGGGATTTATAATATACTTAATTTATTTTAATAATTTAAAAATATTTTAACAATGTAAATATACATTATTTTTATATACTAGAACTATTGTGTTTAATGTGTTTAATCAATCTAAGAATCCTTCAAAGTTTTCCTTTTAAATTATGAGGAATTTGAAAATTTTAATTTATATATATAAGGTTGAATTTTTTTTCCTATTTTGATATTTTTATTATAATTATGTGACATTTTTAAATAATTTATATGTATAAAATTGAATATGTTTTTGTCAATTATCAATGGAGAAATCTTATTTTCATGCTATTTGATTAAAGAAAAAGTTACTTATATTAATCTTAATTTCATTAATTAAGGAAACATTGAGAAAATTAATATTTTACTTTGATTTTAATTTCAAAATTAAAAAATAAATATTTCAAATGAGATAAATCATAGAATATTGTCATCAGCAATACACATGATACTCATAAATGTTAAATTTTCTTTAAATATAGAAATGAGTCTAATGTAATTTTTAAAAATATATATTACTTTTAATAAATATTAAATAATAAAATATTATTATGAGTGATATTGAATTTCTTATTGCTCATTCTCAAGTATTTTAATGTAAAACACTATATAATTATATAAAAAAATATAAAAACAGTGATACACAATAATATTACAAAATAAGATTATGATAAATATAGAAAAATAAAAATATTAATAAACAATTTAAAATTAAACTTAGTATATAAAAAAATGATAGCATTATTTATTTTAATTATGTTCAAAAAATTAAGATCAAATTAAAATAATAGTTTAATTCAAAAATTCAAAGAAATAATTTTATTTAAATTAAAATATAATATTTAATTTTAAATAATTATAAATAAAATATAATTATTGATGTTATAACTATAGATATAATATATATGTGCGTTTCATATACACAATAAAGATTTGAGTTTCATGATATTATAATTATATATTTTTTCATTAACAAATTTCATAAATTATATAATAAAATTATACTTTTTTTAATTAACATAATTTACTATATAATTTATCAGATTTAGCTAAGTTTTTGAGATCTCTATATAATATTTACCAATAAGTTGAATACTTAACTAACTTTTAACCTTAATCAATAAGAAATAAAATGAATATAAATATAAGATTGATCACTTATAATAAAATAGAAATTGACATAAAATAAATTAATTATTTATATTTAAAAAATATTTATAATTATTATTTAATTTATTGACCATCTTTTAAATAATAAAAAGGGTATTATATCGAAATATATAACTATTTTTAATTTTTGTTAAGTATACAATGTTTACTTTATTAAAATAATATATTAAAAATAAATTTATTTACTAATAATATTTACACATAAAAAATTTTTTAGAAAAATATTATGAAATTTAAAATAATCATGTTAAAAAATTTAAATTTTTATATTCTTAATACTTATAAAATTAACACAAATTTATTAAATTTTTATATTCTTATAATTCAATACTTATAAAATTAACACAAATTTATGTTTAGTGTCATAAAAAGATGTTGTGTCAGTCCGTGGCTTGCCACGGATAATCGTGCTTGTATGTAGCTAATGAAAAATAAACAATATTTTATAAAAGAAACTACATTTTAAAATTTGAGAGTTTATACGTAACAATAATTTAATATTTTAATTTTCATTAAAATATTATTTTTTATTAAATTTTTTTTAAAAAAATTAAGAAAATATTTTAATTATAAACAATAAAATGATATATTATTTTATTTTTAATAATTATTTTAATAATTATTTTATCATTATTAAATAATTAATTATTAATAATTAATAGTAATAACTATTAAAATAGTTAATATTATGGAATAGGCTTTCAAATTCCTCCAAAAATTTTATTACATACCGGTCTATTACTATTTTATTTATGTTTATGTAAATTTTTTAAGTTTTTATTTGAGTAATATTGCTTTTTTCGTCATTATCTTTTTTAATATTAGTGATATATTTATACTTAAATAGTTTCACTAATAAATATATCTTAAATTTTAACCCACTAAAAATTATGATATTTCCAATGGGATGTATAGCCATTAATCTATGCACTCATTTTTGTTAAAATAAAAAATTATTATTAATTTTTAAGATTGTCAAAGTATATTATTTATGTGGATGACAACTAGGGGTGGACGGGTGGCGGTGTCCCCTCAAATCCTGTTATCCAAAATTCTCAACCTTAACATTTTAAAAGGAAAACAAAGCAAATTGCAGAATCCAAACCAAAACTTAAGCTAGATGATGATGGGCAGCTTGAAAGCAGCAGCAGCAGCAGCTTCACCACTATTACTTCATCCTCAATTGAGTGTCGCAGTAGGCAAAAGCAAGAGTGTCGACGCAACGCCAAGAATTGTTAGCGTCTCTGCTTCAAAATCTGCTGGATTTTCCATTAACTCGGTATGTTATTGCTATGATTCACATAAAATTTTTCGAGCTTATATTTATGTTTCTATGGTTTTCAACTGCACTATATTGCGAAAATTTTCAAGCTTATATTTATGTATCGAGCAGTGAAATTTCTGTAGGGCACAATATTATCTATTAATACGAAATAGTTTATTTTAAGAATTGGAATACCAAAACTAACGTAAATGCTAATGCAATCAACTAATTCAAATTGATCAATTTGGGAGTTGTATTTTCTGGGATCCATTTGAATCAAGAATATTAGAGTTATCTCGTTGAACGGTTTCAATTTTTGCTGATCTTTCTAGATTCGGTGTAGGCAGGGTTAAAAATCCTAATTTATTTAAATTAGGTTTTCAGAAGAGCTGAGCAGCGCCTGTAGCTCAGTGGATAGAGCGTCTGTTTCCTAAGCAGAAAGTCGTAGGTTCGACCCCTACCTGGCGCGTCTTCATTTTTTATTTGTAATTTTTTTAAATAATTGTATTTAATTAATAATAAAAAAATATATTATACATATAATGATTATACGCGTCTTCATTTTTTATTTGTAATTTTTTAAAATAATTGTATTTAATTAATAATAAAAAAATATATTATACATATAATGATTATAATCAATGCTAATGAATTTAAAATTAAAATTTAGTTTTTATTATGTATTAAATAAAAGCTATTGAATTAAAAAAAGCTATTGAATTAAAGTTAAATCCCTTTACACAGGACCAAGAAAGTGAAAAAACTGCATAATAAAATCAAAGTTGTAATATAATCGTGATTACTTTAAATATTTTACATAGTTAATTACGTTGTTTAATAATAAATATATATATATATAATAAAATAATAATTATATCATATAATCAATTATACATAAAAGTAACGCAATAATTATTATATATAAAAATAAATGCAATTGTGATTACTTATTTTGATTTTTTTTATTTATTATTAATACTATCATCACAACTACTATTCGACTATCACTATCATGCCCACCTTACTACTACCATCGTTACCATCACTTGACCACTACTATTACAATTTAGTCACTGTCATCACCTAGCTACAACTATCATAGCTACCTCACATTGTCACCATCATCTAACTATCACTAATACTAAACCAGCAATCACTTCAAGCATTACTACTTATATTATATTATATTATTTTTATTTTTATTTTGTAATCAAACATAATGATAATTACATTTTGTTACATTATAACTTTAATTTCATTAAATAATTGATTACACTACACTCTACCAAATGAAGCCAAATTTTATGATCCATTTGATATATGTTTTGGCCACTAACTTGAGATTGAAATATAGAATAGTATTTTTTTTTTAATTATATCAAACTTAAAATTGTAATTCAATGTTTAGATTGATTGTGATTGATTGTGAATAGCTAGATTATATGATTTTACATTGTATATTTTTCATGCCTTTGCAGATTCTTAATGGTTGTAAAACATGTGGAGGCAAAGGTGCAATAGAGTGTCCAGGGTGCAAGGTATTATTAATCAATTTTTTTTTCTTTATTATGATAATTTAATATCACAAGGTAGATTTTGTATATATATTAAATTAATTTTATAAAAGAGGAAAATATTTCTCTTATGATATATTATTAGAATTTAAAGTATTTATTAACAAGAATGGAAAATTAATATATTTACCAATTTGATTGATCTAAGAGGTTAATCAACATGTCATTTGCAACTAAAATCATTAAGAAATTAGTTTTCACTTGCAAATGATCCAAGCATTGAAATGAAGATTATGTTGATGCAAATAAATAATTAAATTAAAAATTTCTTTTTCTATATTATTATTATTATTATTATTATTAATGTTGTGAATTAAAAAAAATTTGTTTTCAGGGGACAGGAAAAAATAAGAAGAATGGAAATATATTTGAGCGTTGGAAGTAAGGAATTTTAAGCATTTAATTTTAGAAGAAAATGGTTATTTATCAATAATGATTTTATATACAATGAAAGTGTTTCAGATGTTTTGACTGTCAAGGGTTTGGACTCAAGAGTTGTCCAAATTGTGGGAAAGGAGGCCTCACACCTGAACAAAGAGGGGAAAGATGATCCTATTTGCACTAGCCCTCAACCCCACTATTTTCTTATTCATATATATGTATATATATATTTTTTCTTAACTAAAAAAACATAACAATTCATACTATTATTATTATTATTATTATTATTATTATTATTATTATTACAAAAGTAGATAAAAGGGCGAGTTGTACTTAGTCACTCAAGTTCAACAGAAAATTCATATCTAGATTTAATTCAATATGAATCTAAGACATAAATATGTAAGACTTATATCTTTAATACTAAGTACAAGTTTCATCAAGGCTTACAATAAAGTGAAGTACCATCAGAAAGGTGAAGGGTGCAGTTCTTGGGAGCCAAGCAGCAGTTGCACCTGGGGCTAAGCTTCTTATCCCCTGAAGACTGGCAAGTCATGTAGTCTACATCCAAGCAATAAAGAGGGCAAGCTATGGCTCTCCCACTCCCAGGAATGATCCCTAATGAAATAGTACCTGAAATTAATTGCAGAGGGAAGAAAAATTACAAACAAATCAGTCAATTAAAAAGAAATTTGAGATTCAACTCTTTTCCATTTATGTTCCTCGTGTCAACTGCACAACCAACAGTGTGCAGCTTAAGTTTAGGAAGCAACTTTTTGAAGAAGAGATTAGAGGATCTAAATCAGTACCAAATCGGATGAAATCGCAAAAAATAATCCATATAATCGAATTAATATGATATTTTACAATTTAAGTATACCATAGAGAGAAGAACTAAGAAAGCATACCATAGAGAAAGAGAAGAAGTATGACACCGGCTCTGAAACCACCCATTCTCTGCTTCCAGTTATGAATTATGGAAGGATTGATTGATGTTTTTATTTTAAGTGGGAAGGATTGGAAAATTGATATGCCCATTTGCAATATCAATAATCATTATCCATTGGTTAAGTCAACAGCACTAGCAGTGATTGCTGACTTTGATATATATATATATATATATATATATGAAGCACCAAAACACCAGCAAGAGGAGAGTGGCAGCTAGATTAAACCCATTGATTCGCCAACCTCCCTATAAATTCTATGTTAAAGTAGGCTAAGTGGGGTAATTAGTACACCAATGGATTAATAACCCATGTATGGTAGTGGAGAGAAGATTGAGATTAAAGTCTGCTTCACGCGTGATCTTTATGTCAACTACGCAACCAATAGTGACATAGTTGACTAAAGATTGAGCAGTAGCATAGTAATTAATTAACCTTTTTCAACTGAGTGAGATGGTTGAGTGGATTAAAGTATCGGATTCTAAATCCGTTGTACAATGACAGTTTCATCTATTACTTTATCATAAAAAATTAATTTAATTTAAAATTTATGAGTTAATTTTTTTTATTTTTTTATTTAAACACAAAAATTAAAAAATTAAATTTATTAATTTTTTTATTTTTAAAGTAAATTGAGTTTAAATTAAAATTTTTAAATTAAATTAAATAAAAAGTTAAAAATTACTATAGCAATGTAATTGAGCTTTAAGCCAATTTTTTTTTTAACATTTTTTCCCTTTTTTAACTCATTATAATATAAAAATTCACTATAAAAAGATTCAAAAGGTACTTGAAAACAAACCAAATTAAGCTTAATTACAATTATATTTGAAATTTTTTTTTGTCATTAGAATAGTTGCATGGATGAAATTAAATAAAAATATTAATATTATTTGGCACATTATTACCACCATGAGGTCCATGACCAACAATGTCATCTTTCTTTTAATTGTCATTGAATCCAATTAAATTCAAGTATTATTTGTTTGGGATCGACATCAATTAACAAAAATAATTAAAAGAAATTTGTTTTCGATATTAAATCTCACTAATTAATTTGGAAATGAACTATTAACAAGTTCGCAATTTTAAAATTAGAAGATCAAACATGAAGTAAAAGATGTTGGCTTTATGTAGATAAATTTATTTTTATTAATAAATCTTGAGTTCTTAATAAGAATTTATTTTGTTTTATCTTTATTTTTATGGAGTTATTCCCTGGGGTTGAGAATTTTGTTTTCTCTCCATCACATGGAGTGTTTGAATGTGTTATTTTGTTATCTGGACAAAAGTGAAATATGAGATGTAAATTCTTTTATTTGATGTCAAAATTTGAAGTTTATCATATTGAATTCATGGAAAGACTATAGAACATAACAATGACATAGATCGCCAACCAATAGGCCATGTTTCTTGTCGATTAACGAAGTTAGATGCTCTATCAATATTTAAATTAAAATAATTATAATCTTTTTTATATGAGTGATTTATATTTTATATATAAAACATAATAATACAATGATTTGTTCATCAAATTTATATTTTATTTCAATGAAGTATATTTCTCAAAAAATATGTTAATTATAGGCCAAACAAATGATGAATAATATTGAAATAGTGAAAATTCAAATTTAAATCTGCTAAATAAATTATATGCCTTAAATAATCGGACCAAACTAAAAGACAACACCATTAACTATTTTAATATTGTGGACTTGGAGATAATTTTGGTATTATCAAATTAAAATTTATTAATTTAATATAATTACATTGATAATGATACTGCATATAATATTATTTTATTAATTCCGTCCATGTCAATAATTCTGGTTTTTTTTTATAGTAATTCTAGTAATAGAAATCCTCTAAATGTACTTTATTATATATATTTTTCAATTTAATATATACAATTGAATGAAATTAAAGTTTAAAAAATAAAAATTCTTAAAAACTTAATGTGCTTTAGAGTTAATATCCCCCAATTTATAATATTTGAGGGTTTTTTTATTTTTATAATGGTATGGCTTCTTTATATAAAAGATAAAACTATTGCCAGCACAGCTGAAATTGAAAGATTATAGTACAAAAATCTCTATAAAGAAATTGATTTATATGACCCAAACTGTGACAATTTTAATCTGAATGCTAATCAGAATTCTTTCTTGACTCTATAATAGTATTGCTGAGGTGGTTCGAGCATAGAATTTCATTCTATGACTTTTTGTGTGACTCTTTATATCAGATCTATTATCACTTATCTATATTTATACTAAAATCTTAGTGTGTCATCTGATTGTCTATATTTAAAGGCATTAAATGCCTTATCACGTGATTATTTGTACTAAGCCTCCTTTATGAAAGGAAAGCCTTGTTACTTCTATCTTCAAAATGTAATAAGATATCATCTCTTATTAAGAAATTCTTATGACTTTCTCAATCCTCTGTAAGTCTGAATCTATATCTTATTCCTATATTTTTCTCTTAACGCATAAATATACTCTATGTTTACTTCTTTAAGAGGATCATATGTTTTAAAAAATGCTAGTTCATTAATATATAACAACACAAAAAGACACCGTCCTAAATTTTGTTATGGCCATGAAATTTGTTATGGCAATGGTGACTAGCATTCCCCCAAATCTCAAGTTGCGTTTGAAATTATGGCTGCAACAATAAAAAGATGCCTTTTAAAAAAAATCATTTTTAATTTAAAAAAAATAATTTAATTATTTTTAAAATTTCTCAAAGTCAATTAAACAATGCTATCTCCATTATGCTAACCAAAGAAAGAATCGTTATGAAAATAACCCAATTTTGTCAAAATTTTTTTAATGTATAGACCAATTTTGTCAAAGTTATAGTTGGTACATGCAGACCAACTGCAATAAGTTTCCCTGTCAGAGCCATTCAAATGGCAATGACTCCCGCACCAATATAAAATATTTTATTTCAACAAAGTTTTGAAAGACCCAAGATTATAACGGGCTGAATTTTTCAAACTTTTAAATAGTATATAATTAAATTTAAATTTAAAATTTAATATCTATAACCAATTTAAATTGAATTCAACTTTTATATATTAAACATTAATTATCGAACTTGTTTATATAAATATTTAATTAAATATAAAATATATATTTTTTATAATAATATTTATAAATTTTTTATATTTTAATTCATATAAATAAAATTAAAATATTTTATAAAATTATTAAATTTTTAAAATATAAATTATTAATAAAATAATTTTTTATATAAATTATTAATTAAAATATATAAAATTAAACAAGTTCATTTACTTGCATAGCAATAATAATTAAATTTGAGATAAATTTAAATAATTAAAAATAAATTTTAATCAAATTTAAAATAAATTTAAATTTTAAAAATATTAATTGATTTTAGAATCAATCCTTATACCCATAAGAAGAATATCTTTCCTCTCAAATATTTTCACAAACACGAGTTAAAAATATTTTTGCTATAATTAATTAATGATAAATTGATCAAATTTAGACAGAATGTCAAATTTATTAACAAAATGAATTTTAAAAGAGTCCAAATTATTTCAAATTGAAAACAAAAATAACTATAATTTACCCTTTCTTTTATAAGAAAAAAGAAAATAATCAAGCAGCCTAATAGAAGAATTCAAAATGTTGGCCCCATCCCGTAATGGCAAAAGGTCCAATAGGGTCATAGAGTTAACTGTTTCAAACATTCACAGAATTATTTTGCTTAACTACTCAAAAATACCGAGACGAAAGCTTGTACAAATCCATGCAATGCAACAACAGAACTTTCAACATGTTTTCTATAGAATGAAACGGAGCGTAAATGCTAAAATCTTGGACAATGTATACTCCTGTAAACCACATATATACAGGAACCTCCGAAATTAACTACTATAACCACATGTAAGAAGAATAGTCAGAGACCACAGTTCAAGATCATATTTTGCAAGGTTACAAGCTTTGGGGAAATTGAGAAATACCTTTTAACTCTCACCTCAAATCTTAGCCATACATGAAGGAGTCCACCGACGCACGACACTCGCTCTGCTTTATCTGATCGCTTGAATTGCAGTTCAGGAAAAGGTTTACCGCCAATATGAACAGTGAAAGACAAAGGAGATCATGTGAGTTAGCACTTGGCCTTCTTGCCACTGTTGAGTACTCTCTGCAAATGGAAAGCTTCACCTTGATCCCCATTCAAGGACCTTCTCTCCAAACAGCAAACAGTAAGCTGCCTCAGTAACCTCTCAAGATACGAGCGCAAGCAACCTTGCAAATCCTTCAGATTGGGATTTGTTGACAAGATCATAGCATTTACAGTGTCGGCCACTATCTCACGCTGTGACTCTTCAAGAAGATAGCCAACAGAGGAGTCTTGTGGCTGTTCATATGCCAGCAAAGCAACACAGTCCTGCAGGGAGCAAGAGAACCCAATGATGAATTAGCCTATTAACATGACAGATAAAGAATCTAATCGTGTTCAACCTACATAATTATTCAACCCATTCTTATTCAAATAGAAGATGCCAATAGGCATGACAACACCAACCAAATTTTAACTGCCACAATATTCATTGGTAACAGAATCAGTAAATTCCACATCAACCCCAACTAAAAAAAAGTTGGCTAAGCAATTGATTTATAACACCAGAAAGCCAAGGATCCATCAATGGTTCCGTTTATTTTTGACATGATATTCAAAAGTTCTGTTTTGTTGTAGAATTTCACTAGTGAAACAAAATAGCATTTCTGAATTCAAAATTTTTTTGACAGCTGGGAATCAGAGCCTCAACGAAGAAACACTTTTTCTTCTAATGGCAACCAACTCTCTCTCACCCATATGCAAGACTAAAATGAACATTAGCCTGTTTACTAAGAACAATGAATAAAACAATGAAAAGAGCAACATTCCATGCCATGGTCATTTTTTATTCCATGCATCACACCAAGCAGCAGTATTTTCTCAAATGTAAGTGGCTGAAGCAACATTGGAATTTGATTTAACAATTTCAATGCGTCTCAAACCTGCAAGAGGAAGAAAAGTGCTCTGGAATTTGACAATCATCAATTTGCATCCAAACATCTTAAGAGAACTGCTAAGATACAATTTCTTGTGGCTGAGAGCCTTAGACACAACCCAGTAACCAACTCTCCTTCAACGACGGAAGTCAAAAGTTCGAATCCACCCTCCCCCATTTACCAGAACTTACATTTCTTAGGCACAAAATATATTTCTATTTGATAAATGCACTTTCCAATACCTGAACTAGATCATCAAACCCAGGCAACTCAAAGAACTTTGCCAATTCAATCCTTCCATATTTCACCGCCTCCTCCAGAGATCCAACCTATACACATTGCATTTAATGCCGTGTCAGTAATTTTGTCAAAATATGCAATATAAACAAAACTAGAATCATTTGTGACATAGAGACAAAGATTAATATTTTGCATAGAGAATACATTCCATGGCATAAGAGAGCCATTAAATAATTGCATTAGGGAATAGCCATAAACACAAGTTACAATATCATAAAACTGAATACAAAAGTTTCCCGACATAAATTACATAATAAAATGCTGCAATATCTGATTTCAACATGTACTACAGCAAGCTTTCAGAATAATAAAATACATGTCAGTCTACAATCATTATCACCAGTAAAAGATTAAAAATCTTTTTCAGAATAATAAAATACACGTCAGTCTACAAACATTATCACCAGTAAAAGATTAAAAATCTTTCTTCCAAAAAATTATAGAACTATCCATAAGCAAACTAAATAAGCAAGAAAACATACCCGAACCAATTCAATAAATTTTTGACAGTGAAGCAGAAAGCAAGTGGCCGATCTTTCATCCTGCATAAAGCAAAGCAAAACTGAGTCATAACTAAGAATAAATAAATAAAGCAATGATTCTAGCAATGATGGAACATGGATAGTACAAGTGATGATACAAAATAAATTACATTATGTTTACCTGAACAATCTGTGGATACCAGTCACGAAGTTTACCAATTGCAGCATCAATATCACCATTCCTAATTAACTGCATTAGTATAGAAAAGGAACATATGTCAGCAAAATCAAATCTTACATTCAAACACTTGGAAAGAAGAAAAGCAGTAGTAGTTAAATAAATTATTAAGGGTGGCTTCTATGGTTACTTTATTTTAAACAAAGTAGGATTACTTTGATTCCAAAAAAAAAAAAACCTTCACATAATTTACACACGCACGCAAAATATTTTTAGTAAATTGATATAGTAAGACATTATATTAAATTGATAACAACGTATTGAATTATTTACTTTTAAAATAGAAGATACAATAATTATTAGTTCAAAATAATATTTAATTATATTATTTATAAGAAATACTATATACTTATATTTTTCTGAAGTGTCATTATTTTTCGTTAATCTAATAAACTTTTTAAAAACAACTACTTTGTGGAAAATGTCACTTTACGTAAATTATGAGATACATGCATAAACTTCATAAAAAAATTTTTGTGAAAACTTTGTTTTAAACAAAATAACTGTAGAAACTACCAATACTAAAAGCAACAACGTTGAGGTCAAAGATTGAGGAATATGTTCAATGATAGCATAAACGAATGACAATGAAATGAGAAATCAATTAATGAAAGAGACTACAATCAAACATAACTAACAGAAGCTTTTTATTCTCCGAGTAAAACTTATGCATATAATTTTTATAAATTGCATTCCAATTTTGTATTTGGGAGATCAAAATTGAAAGATTAATCCATAATTTAAAACACGATAGCAAATATCAAATTACACACTAATCTTTCCGTAAATTAAAAACCAAAAAAATTGATAAAAAGCTAATTAATTATTAGTACCTTGCCACACATCTTTTCTAAGAAAAGCATACTATTTGCGTAACATCTGCACAAATATATTCTTAACAAATAGTATAGTTAAATTAAGTTCCAAAACCCTTTACTCAATCTTAGCAATCATTTGTTCACTTACTAAAAACCAATTATTTTGGCAGAAAGCAAAAATCATTGCTTGGTTGAACAACAGAAAGTGAATTTTGGAAGGATAAATTACAGAAACCCACTCAAGTTTGTTATAACATACGCTTGATCTCTGCTATTTCAAAACAGCAATTTTTAATCCTACACTATCATTGATAAAAAGTGTAAGTTTTTACCGACAAAAGTGTTTTACAATATTAAAGTACAAAAACTAAAGGGCAATAAATTTTAAAATCTAAAGGACTAAAATTTTGACTCAATTTAAAATGTTAGGGACCAAAGGGTAGCGCCTTTAACAAACCATAGAGGCCAATATAACTAATTTCAAAACAAGGATGAAAGTGTATATTATATGCTGGACTGTAGGGGATTTCAGTAATTTACCCTTTTGAAATTCAAAAAAATAAATAAGTTTCTTTTCATGAAAAGAAAAAGGGCTTTGTGCTTTCTCATGTGAATCACTATTCAATTGTTTAGCACTAACACCTAGCAAAAAGGGAAATTATAAGTTCTAAACTTTTTAAATTACTTTTGCTTTATATAAAATATTTTTAAAATGTTAAAATGTACTAAAGTCATAAGCTAATTAGCTTACCTCTATATATAGAAGTTTAAACAACCCAAATACACCAGGTGTACAAAAGAGAAGCTCATAAAAGAGTTTAGAAGATGGATAAACAAGAAAACAAGAGATAGAGAACATCTATAAACTCTCCAAAGGAACCAGAGCAGAAAACACGCATGCACGCTGAGAAGGCATCATCTTTATTTTAATCTCAACACTTGAGTCTGTATGCCATTCTCACAAATACCTAACCTTTCCTACCAAACTTAATAGTCCAATAATCTAATGCCACAATGAAGCTGCTTCCCATACCTCCTTCCTGCGCCCTTCCCTATCACCTCCTTAACAGATTATGGCATGATTACACAAAGCAAAATAAAGAACATACTCTAAAGTGCCAAGGAAATTGAGTATTGTGCAAAAGATAGTTAAACATTTGCCATCATTTTTACAGATGACCAGCTAATACAATTTTTTCCCCTTCCCGGTTCCCATCAAATTTTGTGTCGTTAGCATACGCATAAAGATGCTTTTTAAGCAATAAGTTAAACATCAAAGGGAACATGGGCTTTCCAAATGTTCTCCATGGAAAAGAAAATCTAGTTCTTTCCACTCATCAAATAAAATCCTATAGTAGCTCTCTTATCCTGTGCTATAGCAAATCTAATGATAAATTTTACGGTTTTCTTTTTCTTTTAGAGGAGGGAAAGGGGTGAATGCTTCATGCAATGAGGAGATTGACACAAATACATTTGGAATGCCAATCGAAGGGAAAAGAAAAATTATCTTTTATATAAGCACAAATGCGAAATAGAATTCTATGCCAAAAAGAAACAAACTTTTATAAAAGCACAACTGCGGAACAGGAAAGAATCTATGCCAAAAAAAAAAAAAACTTTATTCAGGTTTTTCATGCCCCAAACAAAAAAAGAACAATCCTTAACAAAAAGATACCCAGAAAAATAAACTTATCCTTATGTTAAAGAACCATCAACACCGTATTCATATAATATTTCTTACTAGACTTATAATTAACTCATCCAAAGCCTACAAAAACTAAATATGAACCTATCTAAACTACTAATTTAAATAGAAACATCAATTGTGAAACCAATTCATACCTGTCGAAGAGTTTTTCTCTGGTTTAATGCATATGTGATGTCCTGCTCGTCAAACCCATTCTCTTGAGCTATATATATAGGAGGGACAGTACTTTTACTAGCCAAGTCAAAAGAATTGAGAGTCTCCTCATAGCCATAATGCAGTAAGTAGGCGCGAACAAGTCTGCTCATGAAATACAAATTAATCATGAACTGAGAAAATAATAAGATATATATAATAACAAAAACAATAATTGCAGCATCTCAATGATAATTGGCTACCAAGATAAAACATAATCATTTGCAGTCATATTAGGTTTGAAATATCGATGCGCAAAAGATGAATCAATAAGCAACTAAGCATGAGCTTCCAAACTGGAAATCCGGCTCAACTTCAAAATTCAAGCTATGATAATTATTATAATTAACCAACATTAACCTGCTCATAAAATGTTACATCTTATCATTCAAATGCACTGGGAAAAAAATTACAAATGAATAAGCTGTGCACAGAATAAGTTGCCAGACTCCTACTAGGATTCAGAATAAATACAGAAGACCAAAATTATCAACACTTAAATATAACATCATAAAAATGATAACCAAATAAAATAAACCATCATTGCCTATCATTTAAATTTTAAGCCACGCAAAGATTCCAGTGAAACTACAGCAGTATTGATTGGTTAAGAATCAGAAAATGGAATGATCCCTGGCATGCACAATTTTAGATATATAAAAAAAAAATCTCAACATTTGTATTGTTCCCATGAGAACAAATATGGGTGACAGCAGAAACCAAAATTTGGAGAAGAAAAAAAAGTTGATAACTACTTTATGTTTGACATGAATGCATCAACGATAATATGAGGCAGATACAACAAAAAACTTCAATATCAGGTAACCTGTAACCATTAGCAATACAAAGACTCCCAACATTCCAAACCTCAGAAACTCCTAAGGCGTGTTACTTTCCAACTCTAAGAAAGTAAGAACTAAGATTCAGCCTTGTTTCCACCCTCCTCCTAACTACTCTTTTTTTTTCTCTGTTTTGGGGGGGGGGGGGGGGGGGGGGGGGGTGGGGTGGGTTGGTGGTGTTTAAAGAAAATTTTCTTGAAAAAGAAAGAGATCTACCCTCTTCCCCATACATGAATTTAATGTTGTGGCTCTCCAGCTCGAGAGATTCTTAGAAAGTATAACTGCACTTCATTAAAACCAAAGTTTTGTTCCCTCATTCCACAATGTTTGATATCAATATGGCACCAGCCCATTCCATTCCATCCTTCTATCACTTGAACCAAAACCCAAGATTACTTCATATATGGACTTTGGAAATACATATTTTGAATTGAAAAAGATTAAGATATAAAAAAATAAAAAATAAAAGAGAATCACAGTGACAAGAGATAAACACAGAAATTATTTGTCAGGATCCAATAATCAATTTTAATATCAATTTCTAAATATTCCTTTCAAAACACATCGTGTTACTCAGAATCAAAAGGACAAAAAGGTTTGTTTAAAAGAGATTCATATTGTTTTGAACTTACCCATAACTGACATTTGGTGGCAAGGATATTTTCTCAATTGTAATTTGTTGCTTCATCCTTTCCTGTGCTTCATATTCCTGATTAAAAAAAATAAAAATAAACAGTGGGCAACATTAATAATGAACAGAATTTTTTCCAAATTGTGACAATTTCAAAAATATGCGAATGAAGTTCATTATTTTATTTTAGCCACAAATTTATACACAAGAATGAAGTGAAACATCAAGAGTACCCAGACAAAGGATATTATGCAAGCAAACCAAATATTTAAAATAAAACAACAATGCATGAAAAGCAATATATGTATTTTGAGCCCTAAAAAATATGAACAACAGCATATGCTATTTCAGCAGCACAAAATAAAGTACTACTTGATTCTAGCAAGACTATACATAAGCTTTAAAAATATATACAAACAACTTTAGGTGCCAGGTGAAATGACTTTCAAGAAGCAAGTAATGTGATAATTAAACAGAAATTTGTTTGCAGATATAGAATGATAACACCATGCACCACCCAAGTACAAGACTTTGTTACACATCGTATCATTAACTGGCCAATAGAAGGGCAGAAATTTTAGTTTTTAGGCTCTTCTATAAATACAAAATTGAATTTCCTAAGCCTCAGAATTGATCTCATGACTCATGCAGACTGAAAAGATTATATTATATATATATATATAATTTCAATTAACAACAGACCCAGCTATGGTCCAGTTCGGAACTAATCCAACCCAGAACCAAAAGCGGTCAAAACTGAATTGACCAAAACCAGTCTCAAACCAGACCAAACCAGCTGGTTCAGTCCAGTTCTAGGCCAAAAACTGATATGTTTTCCTTTTAAAAAATAAAAAAAAATGGAAAAAAAATCTAAACCATTGGCTTTGATCAAAACCAGATCGAACTAGACTGGACTGGAATCGGGACCAAAACCGGAACTGGAACTGGAACTAAGGGGGACCTGCAGTCCAGTCCAGTTCCCTAAGACCGCTGAACCAGAACCACTGGTTCCGGACCAGATCTGACCGTGTCCATCCCTACTTAACAACAAAAGAATAATAATACATGAGGAAGAATAATAGACAGGATATCTTGCCTTAAGATCAAAAGCAAATTGTTTCTGCCCAAAGTTGACTTCAATCCTGCCAGATTGAAATCACATTGCACATTAAGAAATCAGAAAATATACCACCATTTTAATATTAGCACAATTGGGAAATAGAAGGAAACATCTAGAGAAATCTTAACAGGCTAACAATTATTCATCAAAGATGAAATATGCCATGAGAGGCAATAGGTGCACTTGCAATGCATAGCATATAATGACAATTTTGTTAGTGTAAGAAATTATTGAGTGGGGCAAAATTGTCTGCGGCCTTATAAACATCTTAATATATAGAACTCCAAATAAGCAAACTAGACATTTCAGTCATAAAGCTGAACAGCTTTTGACAGAAATTTCAAAGCTGAACTGCTGAAATTCATGAGATGAAAGACATTTTAGAGTATGACACTTATTTTATCAACTAATAGGTCAAGTATCTTCTTGTAGTGCTCCAAAATGAGTATGAATGCACACAGCTTGGCTTCAATATGCAATGCAGTAACAGCATGCACACACTTGACCATGAATGCACGTGCATACGCATACAAAAGCAAAGCAACAGAATTAAAATCAAAACAAATGAACTCACTGCTTGTGGTTTGCAATATGGTTAAAATATTCAAGCGGACCCAAGTGACACACAGTCACACACACAAATTGAAGCCAAGTGAAGTGACTTTTAAATTTGTTTTTAAAAGCAGGTAGTGCCTTCATGAACAAAATTACAACCATATTACTTCAATTCAACAGAACATCAATCACAATGCTATGTGAAAATAAGCCAAAAATGCCCGCTTCTCATCTTATAAAAATGTCAAAATGTCGATTCTGGCACAAATGCTTGAGCATAATATTTTGACATTTGGGTGAAAAAAAAAATTATAACATCACTCCAAACATGAGAAAACACAGTTCAACATTTATTCCATTAAGGGTCAGATTGTTTCAAGGAAAATGTTTTTCCAGAAACAATTTTCCACATTTTCTCACAGATAAAAGTGTTTGGGAACATTAATCAACAATAAATCATTTCTTTACCAAAGGTAAAACTATAGTGTTCAAAAAAAAAAAAACACTTTTTTCTTTAAAATTGGGAAGTCATTTTCGGGACTCTGATCACCTAATAAAAAGGGAAGGAACCTACAAAGGAATTTACAGTCACATATCCATTAGTCCATCAAGCACCAGCAATCATCACCAACCACCAGCAGCTGCCACAGATGCCCAATCACATTTTACATGCTCTTTAGTGTAACTTCCTCTCATATTCAACTACATATAACTTGCAAGTCCAAACATTTTCAGTCTTATATACTAAGAGAAAATTAAGAATTTCCCAGTTACTCCAAACAGTAGAATATAATTTTTCCAACTTATTTTCAACATTGCTATAACATAGCAGAAAACAAATTATTTTTTCAAAATGCTTTCCTCAAAAAAATTTTCTACAGACATTGTGGGCCTGTTCACTTGCGGAAAACAGTTCCGTATTTTTCATTTTCCATTTTCTAAGAAAACTCCAATTTTCATTTTCCATGAAAAATAAGGGAAAACACGGAAAAACACGTTCACCTGCCAATAATAGAAAACAATATTCTAATTTGAAAGATTTTTTTAAAAAAATTCATATCTTTAATAAGTTAAAAAAAATAAATTATTATAAAATATATTTAGAAATTTATTTTACTTTTAAAATTTTTTTATTATGTACTGTTCATTTACTTTATAATAATATGATTAATTTTTTTATCATTATAAATAAATATTTTCCCACATAATATTTAATTTTAGTTATGAAAAATTATAGTATAATTTTAATTATAGAGAAGTCATTGTTTTCTATGCGGAAAATAATTAGAAAACAATACTTTTGTTACAAAGGAAAGCTGTGGAAAATAACTTTAAAACTATTTTCCAAATCTTTGTTAAATTTTGGAAAACTGGAAAATTACTTTTCCAGTTCTCCATTTGGAAAATTGTCACCTGTAAACACAAAACTTTGTTTCCAATTTTCTTAAAAAACTTCTCTAGAAAACTATTCCAGTTTTCCACAAGTGAACAAGTCTTTTATATTTTGCAAAACAAATAGCACCTAAATTCAGTCAAGCTTTGCTTTTGTTTATTTAAACAATCAATAACTTTGTATTATTTACAAATTCACTACAAGATTTGTTGTTTATTGCTAAACAGCTTGACTTGCTAACCACTGAAGGTTTGGATAAAAATATTCTTAACCACATGTACGTAGTTTTAGAAAGGAAATAAGTTACATAGGCAGCATTATATCATCACAAAATGCCTAAAGCCAAGTCCAATGCACAAATATAGTATTCAAGAAAAAGATAAAAGACTTAACATGCCAATCCATGTAATCAATAAACTAGATTATAATCAATTAACCTTCACCAATCAAATTAAACAGCAGACATTATTATATCTTTGATGTCTAGATCTTACACAAAATCCAAGAAGCAAAATGCACAAAAATAAGAGCTAAAAAGCATAAATATTTAAAGGACAGCATACTCTTCATTCTGGCTGTGAACAGCAACTGTAGGGAACAAGGGACCTTTCATTTCATTGCACACCGCCCCAACTACTGCTCCATTTTTACTACAACATAGGAACACATGTTAAAGTAAATATTTCAAAATAGAAGGTGTATTTACACTTACAACTTGCACATGCAATAATACTTTTAATCCAGCAACAAATATATTGACCAAAGTGGGCACTTTCTTACGTGAAAAAGAATTCCTGTGAAGCATAATTAATACCAGCACCAACTGTATCCTTGGCAGTAAAGGTTGGACCAAATTGCTCACCCTTTCCTTGTCCACGATACAGATATCCATCATCTCCATGATATCCGCAACTGTTTGCTTCCCAACTGCCATGGGAAATGAAAAGGAAAAAGGAGTTAATAAAGGATTACACTTCAAAATTTGCATACATTGTGAGGAAAAAAAATTTTAAGCCACATTCATAACAAAGCACATTTTGTCTGCAACTTTTCGGAAGCAAATTTAAAACCCCATCATCCAGCTTATCTAAATCTCCTCCAAATCAGTGGAGCATTCCAAAAGGATTTCATTTTTTCCAATGTTATAAGATAAGGCCCCAAGGGCTGATACACATTTGAAGCCAGCGGTAAGGCACTTTGCTTAGGCATAGGCAGACCTAATACACAGCAGTACACATGGCTATTCTTGGAGCTTTAGGCAAGAAAATATGCACCTAATGAATGATTTTCAGTTTTTATGGTATACTAGATCACATCACATTGTTTACGCATACTATTATAGTATCTGAGACACATTGACGGATCTATGTTATGATGAGTGGGGTCAACTGACTATATATGTATTCCCAAGGCATGCACTTGTTCAGGTTTCGAGGGACATCAGATTTCTCCTTACTAGTTGGTTTTACTTAATACTATTGCATATTCTTTAAGCCATGTGATTGGTTTTTAACTGCTAGGCTAGGTTTTTAACCAATAGGTGGTATTTTCTATATCAATAACATCAAAGCAATTACATTCAATAAACTCTTAAAGCCTAGGCATGGCTAAAATCCAAAATAACAATTAGTTGATTTTGGAGAGGAGATTAACAAAGCTACGTATCTCCCTCTTAGTCAATTCAACTGTTTGTTGCACCACCAACAAGTAGAAGTGCTCCTAGGTTTAGGGCTAATCCCTGGCATATTATAAACAAGAGGAGAGTAATTTAGAGTAAATGGAAAGAAAAGAAGAAAGCATTGCAAGCCTTAACTTAATGAAGGGGAAGAAGAAGAAGAATATCTTTTTGGTTCACAGTAGAGAGTGAAGACACTTACAATTGGGTTCTCTAGAAGCAGCTTGAAGGGAGAATTTAAGATGTTATTCATCTTTTGTGTTCATGTTGGACTATAATTACTGGTGGTTGCTTTATTTTTCCCTCCATTTGTGAACATGACTTACATTGAACTAGCCTTACAAGTAAATAGATTTCTGTTTAGTGTTCATATTTTCCTATGAATTTTTTAATATTTTGGGCATTCTACAACATACAGTGGAGAACATTTAAATGCAGGATGGAAGAGCAAGAAAAGGCCTAGAACACATCCAAACCTCAACCATCCTTGAATCCTCTAGGAACATAAATTCTGGGATCCACCAAAGAACCGAAACTTTATTTAGTTCACCATCTCCCTCAACAACTACATAAGATGCCTATTCATAAGAATGGAAATCCTAAATTTACTTAGAAAAGTTTATTAAAAAAAGAACTCCTAAACTTACTTGAAAACAGAGGAAACTAAATCTTAAACTAATAAAATAAAAATTACAAGAATCTAATTAAAAGCGCTTAATATACACAATAAAATAATAGCGCCACTGCATCCTATTTATATAAAAGTATTTTGTGCACAACTGCACAAGTTAATCCTCGAGTAAGCGCCTGTGCCTTGGGCAACCTAGCATCAAATTGCTTAGCACTTTTGAAAACATTATTCTTTACTAAGAATTCAACACTAGGGGTTGCATCTGGATTTCTTTTTATTTGCACTTAGAACTCAAAATAAATAATTTATCACAAAAAAGCACCTAACATGTTAAAACCAACATATGATAATGAAATTTATTTATCTGTTATCTGTGAAAACTTTTTCTGATCATGGTTATAATCACAAACAGACAGTGAAAGCAATGAAAGCCACTCAGAAACAGTTGATCACTTTGTACAGAATGAACGCAGTGAACAGTTGTTCTCTTCAACATGCCAACCAAG
Source organism: Hevea brasiliensis (assembly GCF_030052815.1). Classification (NCBI taxonomy): domain Eukaryota; kingdom Viridiplantae; phylum Streptophyta; class Magnoliopsida; order Malpighiales; family Euphorbiaceae; genus Hevea; species Hevea brasiliensis. Next base: position 26,871,787 of record NC_079504.1, on the reverse strand, counting down.
CTCGTATTGCACAAACATTTTAGTTAGATCTAAAAGGTGAATCTCTATCGCCATTTCTTCACCCTCCGTAATTACTAAATAGTTATTTTACCTTATTTGGGCTAATATTCCCATTGATCAAATAACAGAGATTTTTCTTTCTTCATTTTCTCTTGAACCAAACAGAACCCAATTGTCTACATTTCAGTATTTCACCCAAGTTCTTTACTCTTCTTTCAGCTATAATGAACATAGGATCTCTTCATGAATTCTTTGATATATACAACCACAGTCAAATTCATCACAGCTAGTAGAACCTTGGGGGAAAAAATTCTTATGAACCAAAGACACCTACATTGACCTTATTTTCTTTTCATTTCCATCATCTCCTCAATACCAAAGCAACTAATCCGAGTGCAATTGCTAATTCAACAAAAATCCAAGAAAAAAAAATTACCCGGGTTGCCGGCGCATCTTAAAGGTGTCATTAGTGAAGCCAATAGCAATCTGCCCTTTAGCCCCAGCATTCTTAACATAAATCTCGAAGTAATAAACAAGCCGCTTAACAGGAGCAGGCTTATTGGCTTGGACAGCGCCGACGTCATGGCCGTGAAGATTAACATTTGTGTACTTAATAGAAAGCTTGTCGGTGGACATCACAAGAAACCCTCCGGAGCTATTGATCGTGTTGAGCTCAGTAGGCTCATCCTCCCGGTCGTCCTCTTCCATCATCGTCGACGCACAAGGAGCCCCAGGCGCCGGCGAGTACTGCCGCGCAAGCTTGAGAAAGTAGGAGGCGGGATCTTGCTGGTGATTGGAATGAACAGAGTTGCTGCCATTGGAAGTAGGGGTGGTGGGGGTTGTGTTGTTGCTCATTTTGAAACCCTAGGGTTCTTAATGGATCATTTAGCTTGAAAAATTAGAGATTATAATGGTAGAGAGAGAGAAGGGTTTCCCTTTTGCTTGAAGAAATGAAAGACGAAGTGAGAACAGAAGAGAAGCATCTTTCTGCGAGCTCATTCGGTGGTTTTGATTGTCTGCTGTGAGCTAAGGTGTGGTGTCGGTGTAGTTTATGACGTGGCGGAATCAGGTGGTTTCATTATTTCCAACGGTTTTGATTGGCTCAGGCTACTGCTCAATATTATTCGGATTATTTTTTTTTTATATAAATGTGTATATGTATATTTAAAATTAATTTTGACAATTTTTTAATACAGTTTTTAACTATATTATAATAATTTTTTTGTTAGGTTTGGATATGCTTATAAGGATAAGCATTAGATTGATTAGATTTTAAATCAAATTAAATTAAAAAAAATTGAATAATTAATAATTTATTATAATTAATTAAATTGAACATTTTGGGAAGCTTAGACTTTCAAGCTTTGGTCTAGCAGTGAATTGAGGAGGAAAAAAAATTTAAAATTTGATTAATTTGACTTTTTTAATTAATTTAATAAAATAATTAAACTGAATAAAAAATACAATTTCCAAAAATAATTAACTAAACTGATTCTATTGATAAAACCAACCGAATAAATTAAATTAGTCCAATTTTTAATTGTTTACATATGAAATAATTGAATATTTTTTTTAAAATGTCATTTTAATTAAAAAAATTTAAAACTTAACTACACTTCTATATTTTTTGGAAAGATTGAATTTAGTTATTTTTAATTTTTTTTATCTAATTTAATTTAAAAATTTTAATTTAATTTAATTTAATTTAAAAAATAAAAATAAAAAATAAAATTTTTACATTTTTAAATTTAAATTAAAAAATTTAGTACTAAAATTAAAAAAAAATAATTTTTAAATTTTTTATTTAAATAAAAAAATTTAATTTATAAAATTAAGTTTAAATTGAAATTTCTTTATTAATTTATAAAAAAATTAAAAATAGGTCAAATCAATTTTATTTTATAGACGCTAAATTGATCATTTTATTAATTAAAAAATAAAAAATAATTTTCGCATCTAATTATTTTTTTAATAGATTAATTGAGAAAAATAAACAAATTCTATTTTATGAATCATTATCATCGTTGAAGTCAAGTGTCGAAGGAACACAGGCAACTTTCAGAGGCATTCAAATTCGCGCCTGGCATCAAAAGAAACGCAAAACTTGACAAAACTTCTTCTGTTTTCCACTTCTGAGACCAGCAAGTGAGACCTCTCCTGTCTTGAGAAATTCAGCCTCGAAACTTGCACTGACCAGCTTCCATTTTCATGCAAAGCAAAGGCCGAAGGACCATGGAACTTGCCCAATTAGAAGACATATTATGAACTTCTTCCCACTTTGTTTTCTCTTTTCCTTCTTCAAATACTCACATTCAACACAAGAGGAAAACAAATAGCCCCAAAACTTTATGGCATTTGATTAACCATAAAAGGCATTTCAGATGCTAAAAGCTACATTATACATATAATTACAAAAAACATTGGTGAGCTAGAAAATCAGTTCACAGATTAATTCTTGAAGGAAGGCATATTCCAGCAGCTTGATCCTCCACAAAAAGGCCTCTACAAGTAACTAGTTTTACAACATATTTAACATTACTGTGGTACTTCTGCCGAGCTTCAGTGAAGCCTCTGCCGAGGACTCTTTCAATCCAGTCCTCCACTGCTCTGCTTCTGGCAGATAACCAAGAAGCTGCAATCATTTGCACCATGACTTCATCATCAATCTCCAGTAAAAACTCAGATCCAAATGCCTTCTGAAATTGTATGCTGATTTCCATCACTATTTTCTCACCAAGCGCATCAAAATCAAATGGCTTGAATAATACCTTTTCATCTACTTGATCAAAGAAATCTTCCAACCAAGTTTCTGAGTTTTCAGAGATGGAGTCACTGTCACAACAACCAGAATTGGTGTTGTCTTCTGTCTCCTCTACAGGGAGATTCAAATCCAGAGAAGATCCCAATACTTTATGTGGTAGTTTCTTAGCCTTGTAATTTAATTCCTGCTCTGTAAAGTTGGTGGTTCCCTCCAGCTTTCTTTTATTCACAGATGTAGTGGAAGTCACTTTTCTTGAAATCTTCACATTCCTTCCATTGCTTCCGCTGGCACCCTCAGCAGCATGTTCAATTAATATTTGCATTTGCCAGTTTTTGGCTCCAAGAATGTCTTCTTCGGATAACTTTACAGGTTCCTTCAGTGGCTGAAAATTTGTATTACCCATTCCAATTGTTGATGTCGTCACAAAAATCATGTTATTGGTGCTGATTTCTCTCCCATGTGAATCTGGAAATTTGCCTGTTGTCACAGCCTGGAACAAGCTATTCTGGGCCAGAAAATCAGCCTTGTCTACATTTTCAAGAAGCAAGACAGATTGGGGCTTCTTGCTCAACTCCATTGCAATATAATCAACAACAGTCTTCCCCCTAAATTTCACATCATAATCATTTAATTCTTGGCATTCAAAGACAGAATCTGATGGGTTAACCCCACCTTGGAAGCTCAAATCCACAGAGATTAAGTTCTCATGGCTACCAAAAATTATCTCAGCAAGCATGGAAGCAATTTTTTTCTTCCCAACTTTGTCATGTCCAACGAAAGTAAGCCAAATATCTCCTCTCACAGTTGAGCCACGATGTCTTCCATATCCTGCTTTACAACGAGATATAGCTTGACTAATAGCACATATGGCATCCTCTTGCCACCCAACTTTTTCATTAAGAGCTTTCTTGATTGATTTGTAATCTCTTGAATCAAAATGCTCTCCTGAAGAAGGATTAGAACATGAAGAAGGTTGTATGACCTGATGTGAATTACTTTCACTAATTCCAAACTTGGAAGAATTAAAACCTAAAAAGTGCTGATAATGCTCTCTGTGATCACCTAACTTTGGAGTATTTGGCCTCCGAGAGCATGATGCGAAGATTGTTCCTAACCCCAAATCTGTGGTCACAGAAGTGACAGATGAAGATGATGTGTGATCAGCAGGCAGACTCATATTGGGCAGAGTCAAAGGGGTAAACCAAGGACTATCTTTCTCTTTTTGCTGACTTTTTGATGCTTCTTTGATTAGCTTAGATTGGCAATTGACATTCTCAGTTTCAGAATCTACTGTTATTGGGATGCTATTTCTCTTTGGAAAATCATTTTGCAAATCCATATGAACACCAAGACTAAGATTTGCACATTGACTCTCATTAAGTAGTGAATCTCTGCTGCAGCTACCACTGCTGCTTTCCTTCCTATCTGCAACATATTGAAAGCCCTCCAAAACTAATGCCTGGGCCCTGCCCTGGGAAACATCAAATTTGGAGAAAGGCTGAGCACGATGAATTCGTTGGCAGAAATCACTCCATTTCCTTTGCAGCCCCAAAATTCTAGCATTCAGTGTTGTTCCATCATTTTTGGTCTGCACTGAAGATGATGCACATTCTTATATAAATATTGCCACAAATCAACTAATGAAATATCTTAGATATTAAGATTAAGCCCTTTAGTTTTTTTTTTAAAAAAAAAAATGCAATTAGGATTTCCAACTATGTAGGAGCAACGCACCTTAGCTACATCCAATCCCTTGCCTGTGTCAAGCTGAGCCATCTGTAACCAAGAAGGTAAGTTCTCTGAGTACTGATCTGCAATTGAAACCGTAGAACCCTTCAGCATTGCAGTAACTTCTTGCTCATACTTTGCAGTGCAAAGATGACATTGAGTGATGGATTGAGCTACGTTGCATAACGGATATTTGAGATCAGATGGTGTAGAGAAGAAACCACCAAAAGGAACAAAAGACCCCATCAAGCTGTAAGTATGTCAGGAGCAGGGAACTGTGAGATTTAGTGATTAGAAACAGCAAGAAGCTAAACTGTATGCATGTATAGATACATTTATAACAGATTCTGTAATTGAACTAAGCAATTAACACACTACCTTATGCTGCATATTAATAAACCATAACAAAATCCAATACAGGGTTCAAATGAACTACATAAGCACAATAATACTTTCTTCTTCTTTATATATAATTGAGTGCAGATGTAGTCAAATTTCAAGAGTTAATAACCAAAAATTTCCAAAATGTAGGAAATATCCAAAATTAACCTATACTTCATTTTTGAACTTCAATCATGCCAAACCATGATAGCTAGATTACTGAGCTACAATTGCAACTTACACATTTAGACCAATTTTGTTCATTACCATTTTCCAAAGAAACAACCAAATGCAAATTGGAATATAGTTTGGAGGGTTTTTTTTGGTTTATCAACCAAAAATTTATTGGCATTCAGGATAAAAACCCCACATCTCACGCCAGCTGAAGTAGAAAACTACAACTGGAAAGTGAAAACTATAGCCAAAGCAAGCACAAGCAGAATGCCCTAAGAAAAACAGGGAGAGAGAGAGAGAGAAGAAGAAGAAGAAGAGGATCAGCATTGGAACCATGTAATGCGGTCATACAAACACTGGAACACAAAAATAAAGCAGAGTATAAAATACTCAAAAAATACAAAGAAAGATAAAATAAAGAAAAGAAAATGACAGAGGAAAAGCTTAGAGAATTATCCATTAACTGCATAACACATATTACGCCAATAAAATGAAAACATCAATCACAAAATTTCAAAGAAACTGAAAACATCAATTACAAAATGTTAAAAAGAAACAATAGATAGATACAGCAAGAGCAGATTGTCACTGAGATACAACAACAGAAGATTGTCACTTATAAAGAAAGCACCCCTGTTCTTTTATCTTCTTCTTGTTGCATACTAGAGCAATCTATGGATATGAGGCTTATGTTCCACTTCCCTGAAAGGAAATCATCGAAACCCGCAGACACAACCCAAAAAATAGAGATAGAAGAATAAAACTTAATTATACCCGCATGAAAAATTGAATTTTTGCCTCAACCAATTGAAAGCGAGCACAACAAAGATAAAACGACAAAACTACTTACCTAGATTTGGAGCCAAAACAATCAATAGGGCTTTTAGAAGAAGTGATGGGCAGAATATGAAGATCCCAATCCTTTTCTATAGCTGGAAATTCCCCTAAAAATTTGGAATACGTTTCATATACTGCCGTAGCTCCCATCAACCGCAACTTGTCTTTAAAACCCTCCAATAAACCCGTTAATTTCGAAACCAAGTAACTCAAAGCACCACTGGACAGCTTCTCGTCGACCAAAGCCTTCAGCTCTCCAAAACTCAACACAATACCTGGGCCCGAACACTGCTCCAGTTTATGCCGCAACTCCTCAACCTTGAAATCCATCTTCTCTCTATTGTTCCCTCCTTCACTAAGGAACTCAATTATCTCCTTTTCAACAGATATTAGGCTTAACCCAGCAATCTCGGTGGGCAAAATTCCTCCTCCATCTGTATTTACACATTCGATAAATCTATTTAACGCATCACTAGCACAAGCACCAAGAAGCAACAGATTCTTCCCCTTCACTAAAGCCTCAGCAATTCTCCTACAATTCTCTTCCCCATCCTCGCGCCCACTAGACGGGAAGCTCGAATCGGGTCGACCAAGTTCCGAACCAGTCAAATTACAAAGGAAAACCGGCGGGCACCTCGTCCGCGAGAAATTCGAAGCATGTGTCACCGGCGGGTGAATAACGGCTAACTTAATATCACAACTCCGAAACCCGGCCTCCCCAAATACCCGACTCACAATCGGATCATCCATAATTGATAAAATGAAGTGCTTAAGCTCGACCTTCAAAACCGACGCTGCTTGCTGGTTACAGTGTATTTGCTGCAACTGAAAATTATCAGAGTGCCTCCGCTGATTGGCCTGCGACCGTTTGATTGCCGCCATAAGTGAATTCGAGATTGGAGGTTCATCTGCGGTTTTCGAAGAAGGCAAGCGATCAAGAGAGACACCAACGCAAAGCTCGAGCGCGCCAAACTGAAGGCGCGACGAACAAGCACTGTTTCTGGAGCGTGCACAAGCGTCACGGAGTATAGAAGACGGCAAAGCTAGCAAAGCAGAAACCGCATGGAGAGAAGTAGTCTGGGCGTGGCTCCGGCGACGCGCTACGGCAACAGCATCGTCGAGAACACGCGCAGCCTCGTCCGTTAAAAATTGCCTAGCTAAGCTGACCAGCGTGGGCATCGCCGGCAAGCATATATGATAATATATATGTAAGAGTTAGTTTGTGTCTCTGTTAGGGGTGGACGTAAAAAGGTGATAAAAAAAATTGCAAGGAGGGTTTACTTGAACAACTTTTAGAATTATTTATTGAGAAGGGGAAGTCTGAGGAAGGGAAGGGAAGGGAAAGTTAAGGAAAAGAAAGGGATTCTACGTGTTTGCTTTGTCTGTCATGCGTGCGTGGGACCTAATCCGTCTCTTTGGCAATTGAACAAACATTTGGTAAGCAGGCATTGATTCTCTTGTTCATCTCTGACGAAAGGTGTATACAGCGTATTGGTCTCAGCTCCTGGCCTCCTGCGATCCATTTTGTTTGGAGAGGGAGAGATGCCTCGTCTAAGGAACAAATGGACCAACCACGGCAGTGTAGTCACTGTCCAGCGTCTGCGATAGCCTAAAGAGGAAAAGAAAATCCAAACATCATCCTCATCCATATCCCATAATCACAATGAGCAAATGTTCTTTTTTTTTTTTTATATACATATGTTATTTGAGATTAACATGTTGAACATTTAAGACTAAAATTATAATTTAATCAACATTTAAATTTATAAAAATAATAATAATAATTAAATATATAAAAAAATGGAAATTATCTCATTTTATTGTTTTTTTCAATAAAATAACTATTATCAATTAAAAATTTAGAGCACAATTAACAAAATTTATATTACTTTTTTCACTAATAAGTGAGACTATTTTTAATTTTTTTTTACAAATTATCGATTAAATGACTAATTTATATCTAATTATTATAATTTTTATAAATTTAAGTATTCAATATGTTATAATTTTAATTTAGGTATTCAATGGGTTAGGGGATAAAGTATGTATTTAGCTAATATTTTTCCCATGTGATTTTTTTTTTTTTAAGAAGAAAAGATATTTTGTTAATTAAAAATAAAATATAAAAGTAAAGTATAAATCAATATATCATATTTTTTGTAAATAAAATTAATTATTTATATAAAAAATAATAAAAAATTTAAAATAATTGATAATATTGATAAAATATATACGTTAGTTATTATGCAAAATAGCACACTACTCTTTGTCATGGGAATTGAAAAATGATCGACATCTTGTAAAATATTATTATCTAAAAAAAATAATTATTAATAAATACATATAAAAACTCCTTAATAAAAAAAATAATTTCATTAAATAAGAGAAACATAAAAAAATCCCTTTGGGAAAATGAAAAGTGCTATTAAAATTATTTATGGACAAAATTTAATTTCAACATGTATAAATTAAATTTAATAGTTAATTGTTGATTATTATTGATCAAATGATTTATAGTGTATAGTTAATAATTTTAAAAATTGTCACGACCCAACCTATGGGCCGGACCGGCACTAGGACCTGGGCCAGCCTAAAGCCCCCGAGGCCCGTAGTAAGCCTAACTGTTCATTAACCCAACTCTAAGGCCCATTTGGGCCCAATATCAAGAAATCAACCGGACAGTCCGCCATAAATGGACCTTTCAACGGGAGTTTTGACTCACCCGACCTGTAAACAAAATATATCATCAATTGGGGAGCTCAGCTCACCCTCCACATACTCATATCAGCATAAAAATAAATGGGAGCTCAGCTCCCTCATCCAGTCCATCAAACATGCATATAATAATTTTACAGGTCCACATGACAATTTATATTACAGACCCGAATCATTTAAATATCTCTAACACATGCGGAAATTCTAGGAGTAAATAAAATTACACAAATATTGATAAAACAACCTGCGAAGGAGAAAAGCAGGTTAACCACAATAAAATCCTCTGTAGCTTTGAAAAAATATTGAGCAGGAGTGGCGTTAGCTCAGAGAGTAAAATATCAATTTTAACCATAATCTCTATAACTATCTAAAACTAATGCACCCTGTAGAGTGAAATGCAACATCAACAACATTTTCACATCATAACATCAAAAAGGTAATTTGGAGCACTCACACACCCTGTAGTATCAATCATAATATATGGGAGCTGATCCCCTATACAGCTCTCTTAAATCCAACCTGGTGCCAGCGAAGAACTCAAGCCGGACTTTCGCTTAATAAACCAAATCGGGGGTCCCAGCGAAGAACTCAAGCCGTGACTACCCCCCGAAGGATCGGGTCCCAGCGAAGAACTCAAGCCGTGACTACCCGTCCTATCCATAGTCCACACCACATCACACGCACGCCAACGCACGCTGCACCGCTCCAAATTACCACAACAACATCCATGGCACGTTAACAGTTATGAATGCAACATAAATCGTGCCTAGAGTTTAACTACATAAATATATGCATATAAGTGATGCATGGGCATGCTTGAACATATAATAATAGTGAAATTACAATTAAAATTAATATTTTACTCACAGACTTGACGGTGGTCACTGAGGCGGCTGGGCGGAGGAAGAAGGCTGTCCCGGCTCACCTGACAATTTTATTACAATCATTTAATAAATTTGACTCAATACAAACAAAGAAAAAGACCAAATACGTTCTAAGTCGTGCCGAAAATCCGGCAGAGTCTCCCCTATACCTAGGACCTACCCAACCTGCAAAAGGGCTCAAAACACACTTCTATATTCGCAACTCATATATCTACCATTCAATCACATCACACAGCCCCTCCTGGGCCCATCAACTCAGTCATCCATCACAATATGTAAAATTTCAATTTAGTCCTTATAATTGACCATTTTTGTAAAAACTATCCAAATAAGCTCTAAAAATTCTAAAACTTTGCCCCACGGTCCTTAGCAATATTACTAAGCTATTGCAAAAAGAATCATAATTTTCTAAGCTACCACGAATATTTTTATGGATTTTTAATCCTATTTAAGCACTAGAAAATTACGAAAAAGCAAGGTTCGGGTTTACCTTTGCCAATTCTGACTTCGGGGACGCGCTCGGGACGTCTGACAATGGGGGGATAGCCAAAACCTCGATCCAATTCGGAGACTTTTTAGTGCAGTGCATGCGTAGGAAATTCACAGACCCGGACAACTGTCGAATTTCCGCGAATTGAGGATACCTACACGAAGCCCACAACACGGGGGTTAGTACATAAATTTTTCAGAATTTTCTAAGCTCATTTAATGCTCGGAAAAACACTGCGAAGTTTCGTGGGACCCACCGAAAAATGGTGTCGGAAAAATTCGAAATTTATGTCGCCGCGAAGCTCTCGATGAATGGAGCGCTCTGGTACTCTCGTTTTTCTCGTGGGATTCACGGTTTGCGAGAAATCTAGCCCGAAAGTCAAAATGGGCTAAAAACTTCCCGAGCAAAAATCGAACAAACCGCTCGATGGATTTCGGTGTTCTTGGTGTCTATGGAAAGCTCTCGTCGAGTAGATGATTTTAGACACAAGACCCGGTCCGATTGGTGGCCGGATCGGCCGAATTTTGGCCGGGGAAGTCGAAACGTCGCGCGCGCAGGGCGTTAAGCGCGTTCCGGCCGTTTAGGGCGGCCGTCGGTGGGGCGGGCGGGAGGCGCGCGCGTGAGCTAGGAGTGGCGGGGAGGTGGTGGCCGGCGGCGAGCGGAGAGAGAGAAAAGAAAGAAAGAAGGGGAGGAGGTCGGGACGCGCGGAAGAAAAGGGAAGAAAAGGGCAGAAGAAAAATGGAGTCGGTCTGATTCAATCGGTCCGATTCGGTCCGGTTTGATTCGGTCGGTCCGATTCAGGATACAAAATTTTGAATTTTTACTCTGCCTCGGGACCGAAAACGAGGTCCAAAAATTTCGAAAAAATTTCAGAAAACTCAGAAAAATACGTAGACTCCAAATATATTTTTAGTTTTGCCACGTGGTCTTTAAATTAATTTTTAAAAATCATCAAAGTTTATATTTTCAGAAAATCGAACCCGATTTTTAAAATCCGAAAAATCTCAAAAAAAATTCCTAAAATTTAAATAAAATTAAAATACCAAAAATGCTCATAAAATTTAAAATTTTGGGGTGTTACAAAAATTATATTTACTAAATATTCTAAATTAATTAATGAAAGTTTAAAAATAAAAAATTAATTAATAAAAATTAATTAGAGCTGAATTATTTGTATATTATAATTAATAATAATTTTAGATCTCATCCATTAAATCAAAAGTTAATGAAAATCCCATTAAACCAATGAACGAAACTTGAGAGACTTAAAATTCAATTACCCTTGTTGAAAAAGTATAATTTAATTTATTTTTTATTAAAATTAATTAAAATTTTTAAATTTAAATTTAATTTAGTTTAAAATTAAAAAATTTAATTCTAAAATTTAAATTTAAATTTTTTAGTTAATGAATTTTAATTTTAAATTAAATTAAAATTAAAATTAAAATTTATAAATTAATTTAGACAAAAAAAAATTAAAAATCTACTAAATTTGAACGGACTAAATTCAACATTCTATCAAATTTGAGATGACATGAGCGGTCTCCTTTAAAGGGCATGAATGTTGGCTCCCCATTAATCTCCATGGACCATCAATCCATCACAAGTCACAGTCATTCAAAAAGTCGTATTAATTCGTGACACACGACGTTTTTAATATAATTCGAAATTTCGTAATTTTAAAAATAATTTTAATATTATTAAATTAAATTTTATCATAAAATAAAAAATTTATAATTATGAATTTCCTTAAATTTTCACAAGAATATAATATACACCATAAATAGAATTATGTAATTAATCGATTTAATTTAAAATTAAATTAAATTAAAGCAAGAGATTTAATTGAATTAAAATAAATTAAAATTGAAATGTTAATATAATAAAAAACTGTCGGATTGTGTTGTGTAGTCAGAAAGAATTTTGGTGTAATTTTTTCTTATATTTTTTATTAATTTTTAAATTTAATTTTAAATTAAAAAATTAAAAAGTGAGTAGACCATGATCTAAATAAATCAAACGCTGTTAATATTATTATAATAAAAAAATTTCAGAAAAAAATCTCAAAAATAATTATAATTATAATTTATTGAACTCAAATGCCTTGAAAATAGTATAATATAACTTAATTAAGTGATTAAATATATATTATTTACTCGATTAATATCTATTCAAATAGTTAGTAGGAATGAATATTTTCAATTTGAACTAAATAAATTAAATTGAATCACTTTAATTAATAATTTAATTTAATTTTTAAGATAATTCAATTCAATTTTAAATTTTAAAAATTTTAATTATTTTAATAAATTTAATTTTTTAGAGAAAAATCAATTAAACTGAACATATATATAATTGTTTAATTTTATTAATTAATTATTATTAGATTTAAATTAATATTAAAATTAAATAAATAACTTAAAAAATTAAGTATAAATAAAAATTTATCAAAACCTAAAAATCGATTGATTCAAACTTAATTAAGAAAACTCTATTTTTTATGTATTTTAATTTAATTTAATTTTAAAAATATAATAATTTAAATTTAAAATTTAATTTAATTTAAATCAAATGCTTAACTCTAAATTCGTAATACTCTAATTTATAATAAAAAAAACTGTAAGTACAATATAAATTAAAAAAGAAATCTATTTAATGGGATTTAAAATTAAGAAAAAAATAATAATAAAAAGATAGAATTGGTCCAAATTAGAAAGTGCAAAAGAAAGTCGGACTGCGACTGCTACCATAATTACAATAACGTGGCACTAAAAGACAAACTCCTGCCGAAATTAAATTTGATAATAATTGATTAATAATAAAAAGCCAAATGAAAACTAATAAGAAAATTAATTAATTTTTCAATTCTATTATTTGAAAATAAATCAGTTAATTTTATATTTTTTCTTGTTTACTCCTTATTTCTTTCATCATTTTAGATAATAGTTTAAATTTCTTTTAACTCTTGTAATTTAAAAAAATATAATTATGTAATTTCTTTATTTTTTAAGTATTAAATTATTTAGTCTCAAAAAAAAATTTTTTTCATTTAAACATATTAATTAATAAAAATTAATTTTAATTTAAAAATTAAGTTATTACTCTATAATAACTTTTTAAGTTGTTGTTAACTGTTTATATTTAATAGTTATTTTTATTGAATATTTTTATTTTAAGTTCTATTTAGTGATAATTTTTAAAATAGTATTTAATATTTTAATTATAGTCAAAATATTATCTCTCTTATTTATAATATTTAATAATATAGTGTTTATAATAATATTTTGATGTTGAGACAGTGGTTCATGAGAAGTTATCCTCACAAATTTTAAAGGTTAAGAAAGTATTTTGATCAAGATTAATAAAATAATATCACTATTCTTATATTTAATAGTTAATTTAACAGTTATTTTTATTAAATATTTTTATTTTAAATCACTATATAAACAATTAATCACTAACAATTATTAATTATGACAATAATTAAAATTTATTAGAATAATTAATATTATCAAACAGAACCTTAATATTTATATAAATAACTAATTACTAATTACTAATATTTAATAACTATTAATTAGTAAAATAATTAAGAAATACTAAAATAATTAATAATTATTAAAATAATTAATATTATTAAATAACGTCTAAAAATTTTAAAAATAAATAAAATAAAAATAAAAGGTTAACTAATTTATTTTTATACTAGAAAATTAAATAATAACTAGCGGAATAACTGTGCATAATATATATATATATATATATATATATATATATATATATATATATATATATATTATTTTTTAATTGAAATATTTTAATTTTATTATTTAATATATTAAAATTTTAAAATGTTGGCAATAAATTTTAATCAACTAAGTTAACAATTACTCTCAAATCAATGAACTTAATAGCTATAAGTTTTTTTTTTAATGGCCATAAATTATTTTTCATATATAATAATAATAATAAAATCATTTTAAAATAATAAAAATAAAATAAAATTAAAGTAAATTAAAATTTATTAAATACATAAAAGAAAGAGAAAAAAATTTTAAATATTAATTTTTTTTAAAGTAAATATGAATCTTCATTTTAGCCCCATTGACCTTTTAAATTAAAAATTAGGAACATAATAATATGTGATAATTATATTATATTTATTTAAAAAATATAAAAAATACTTAATTTTGACTTTTCTCTATTAAAAAATTAAAAATTAATGAATAAACATTACCTTTGATAATTCGACATGTTTAAAAAAAAATTTAATCATTAATTTCTCGTAAAAATTTAAATATGTTTGATTCCAATTTAGAGCAGATATTTAAAGGAAATTAAACTTTTCGTTGTAGTAATATTTGGATAATCATTATAATATTAGTTATATTTTAAAATTAAATATTTTGAATTGTCAAATTATTAACAATTAAATACTAAATTTAATTGTAATAAATATGTTAAAAAATATTTAACTTTCTTTTAAAATAACTGCCATTGACTTTTTAAATTAAAAAGTAAGAAACTTATAATGAATGACAATTATATTTAGTAATCAATATTTTTTCTATTATTTAAATTTGAAAGATCAAAATAATTAAGATTCATATTTAAAAATAAAACTATATAATAATTACATATTACAACTGTTTAAGAAATATAGAAAATTTATTATCAATAAATTTAATTAAAAATTGCTACTTGCTATAAATGTGACAAATTTTAAATCCTATATCTTATTAAAATTATTTTATAAAATTTGAACAACCTCTTTATCAAAAAGCGAATATGGAATATACATAAATTAACATACGTGTGTTCATTGAGTATAATTAATAAATTAATATGATAAACTCTTAATTTTTCCTAATTCTAATTAAATTAAACTTTTCTAGATAATAATAATAATAATAATAATAATAATAATAATAATAATAATAATAATAATAGCTACTTATTATAATATTAAAATATAATAATTATATAATTTGTAACTTACATATAAATAATTAAGGAATTAATAACTTAATCATAATTTATAAAAATTGTATCATTAATTAAATTTTCTAAATAATAATAAAATAATATAACATAACATTATTAATATTAACTAAATTAATAATATTAATTATTTATTAATATACTATAAAAATTATCAAAAAAATAATGAAAATTAAAATATTAATATAAATTTATTATTTACCATAACTATGAAAATAAATTTTTATTTTATTTTATTTTTCCACAATTCATTTTATATAGTATTCAATATATAATTAAAAATATGTATTTATTAAATGAATACTAAAATAAGATAAATAAAAATAAAATAAATTTAAAGTAAATTAAAAATTATTAAATATATAAAAGAGAGAGAAAGAAAACAAAGTATTTAACTCCATGTGACTACTTTCATAGCGTAATTTTAAATTATTTTATTAATTTTAAGATATATATAATTATTAAATTTTTATAATTACATAAAATAATTAAAAATTTAAGAATAATTAAATAAGAAATTTATAAAATTATTAAAATATGTCTAATATTTTTTATTAATTAACCATAAAAATTGTGATAATAATGGTAATCGTAAAAATAATTAATGGTAACAGTAATGATAATAATTAATTAAATTAATTAATATAATTATTAAATATAACCTCTCTATATATAAAATAAAGAGTTTTCCCATGTCTAATTAAATTAAGATTTAATAATAATAATAATAATAATAATAATAGCTACCTATTACAATATTAAAGTAATAACTAAGTAAATAATTTGTAACTTATATACACATAATTAGAGAATTAATAACTTAATCATAATTTAAAAAAATTGTATCGTTAATTAATTTTTCTAAATGATAATAAAACAATATAATATAACTAATATTAACCAAAGTAATAATATTAATTACTTATAAAAAAATATAAAAAAAAGTGAAAATTGAATATTGATATAAATTTCATATTTACCATAACTATGAAAATAAAATTTTATTTCATTTCATTTTTTTATAATTCATTATATATATATATATATATAATTAAAAATATATCTCTAATTCCTTATTTTAATTTAGAGCATACATTTTAAAGGAAATTAAAATTAATGAAAATTTTTATTATTAATTTCTAAAAAAATTCAAAATATTTCATGATTCTTAGTTCTAATTTTAAACATATATTTTTAAGGAAATTAAACCTAATTATAGGGTATATATATCTTAATCACCGATAATCTTATTCTAATTTAAAGTAGATATTTTAAAGGAAATTAAATTTAATTAAAATTATTTAAGAAATATAAATAAAATTTAATGTTGAACTTTCATTTTTTTTAAATTAAATATTAATTACTTTTAAAATTTCAACCATTATTTTGTCATAAGAATTTAAATATCCCTTGATTCCTTATTTTAATTTATAGCATATATTTTAAAGAAAATTACATCTAATAAAAATTTTTATCATTAATTTCTAAAAAATATTCAAATATCTCATCATTCTTAATTCTAATTTTAAACAGATATTTTAAAAGAAATTAAACCTAATTATAGTAATGAATAATTTTTCATTATTTAAATTTAGAATATCATATTAATTAAGAATTGTATTTAGAAAATTAGATTATATAATAATTATATATTACAATTATTTAGGAAATATAGATAAAATTTAATTTTGATCTTTTTTTTAAATAACCTTTAATAATTAGACATCTTTTAAACAAAATTCATTTATTAGTTTCTCACAAATATTCAAATATTATTGATCATTTGTTATAATTTAGAATAAATATTTTAAAGAAAATTAAATTTAATTAAAACTATTTAAAAAATATAAATAAAATTTAATGTTTATATTTCTTTTTTTTTTAATTTAAAGATATTTAAATTAAGAAGTTATATAATAATTATATATTTCAACTCTTTAAAAAAATACTGAAAATATTAAACCTTTAAGGCAGAATATTTTTTGTAGTTACCATTCTTTTCTTATTCTCCTTCATTTTATTAGTATTTTGCTTTAAAATGACAATCCCGCTTGTGATTTTTTCTGAATTCCTATTTTTTCTGCAACCCTTTATAGTAATTTTGCTATGTGTTTTTTTTTATTTGACTTGGTTACACTCAGTTCTGTGCTCATTTTCTCGTTGAAATTATTGATTTTCTACTTAATTTATCTAAAAGGAAAAATATTTTAACTTTATTTTCAAAGAATATGAAAAACCTTCATTACTAAGAAGATTTTTTTTTTTTTGCTTGTTATTTTGCAAGAACATAATGCCAGTTAAATAAAACTACATTTATTTATTTATTTATTTTTAATATTATGAGATATATATTTTATTTGTTAAGGTGAATTTTATGATGGATCTTTCTAGTATTTGATTTATAAATTTGAGATTATAGTGCTAATTTAATAATATATTTATGGTATAGCCTCCAAATGAAGACACATGACCTGCAGTGACTTATTTATCTCACTTCAAGTATGAAGAATCATTATAATTCACAAATGATAGAATTTGGATCACAGAAAATAAAATATTATTCTCTTAATTTTTTATACTCAAAAAATTAAATTTTGATATTGATAAAAAAGAAAATATATGTATTTAGGCATATTTAAGATCTTTTTTATATATATTTAAACAGTAAAAAGTTAAATTTAGATTATAACTTAAAAATTAAATAAAGAAAAAATTACTATTAATAAAATTGATAAATGAGATAAGAAAAAAGTTATTAGTACTTGATATTATTTTTAATACTATTAAATTTAATTTAATATTACTACTTGATATTATTATATAATATAAAAAAATTAATTATTTTAAATAATATCATGTAATATAAATATAATAATTTTAAAATTTTATATATCAGCGTTTAGGAAATATAACTCTGCTTTATTTATATATATATATATATATATATATATATATATATATATATATATATATATATATATATATATGTTTTTTGAAATAGAAGAAAACTCCAAAAACGTCATTTTCATTCGCCACGTTTTACTAGCTTAACAAATGACAGCTAGATTTAAAAAAACAACAAACAAATGACAGCTAGATAAAGAGAATTCCTCTGTCTTTTATCTACTTTTATTTTTTTATAATGATTTTTTTATTATTTTTTATTATTTAAATTTAAAAAATCATATTAATTAAGAATTATATTTAAAAAATTAAATTATATAATAATTATATATTACAATTATTTATAAAATATAGATAAAATTTAATTTTGATTTTTTTTAAATAACCTTTAATAATTAGATATTTTAAAAAAAATTAATTATTAACTTTTCATAAATATTTAAATATCATTGATTCTTTGTTATAAGTTAAAATATATATTTTAAAGAAAATTAAATTTAATTAAAAGATAAATGTCTAAAAAAATTAATAAATAATGGGCAATTAGCCAAAGAAACGCATTTATTAGAGGTTACAATAAGTTTGAAGGAGTTAGAAGTAGTGAGCAGGTAACTTTCATAAACTGCATAATATGAAAGTGGGTCTTTTAGATTATTTAAGGTACTTGCAAATAAAATTATAAATATCAGATAAACAGTAACATAAAAACTCTCAATAATTAAATGAAACAACACAAATAAGATTTTAGTAGTCTATTTATCTTTTATTTTTATTAATTTTTTTTCAAATATTTATATTTAATTTTTAAGCATTGTACTCATTTATAATCAATCAAATTAGTCTTTTATTTCAAATTACTTATACACACAATAAAGTCAATTCATATAGTCATGAGTACAAAACTAAATAATATATTATGTATTTAATATACCCACAAATCATAAACTGTGTTACAGAGGATATTATTTTTTAAATAAATAAATATTAATTAAGTTTATTATTCAATATTTAAAAAAAATGCTCAACATAATGTATGAAAAAATGTTATACTCTTTATTTTAAATTGAGAATGATTGATATATAAAATTGATATTCATAAATTATCATAAAATAATATAAATTATTTAATTTTAATTTATACTTATTATTAAAATAGATTTATATTAAATGCAATTAAAAACTTTTTAATGATAATATTGAGAGCCTTGGGCTGAGGAGGCCTCTAGTGACTTCTAACCCTCATTTGGCTACACGTGTGTGTGCATATACATGGTTTTATAATGGAGGAAAAGGAATGAGACAATAGAATCACGTGGAAAGTGGATGTTGCCTGAATTGGAATAGTGGAAAAGTTGAATGAGAAATCCATTTAAGCCCAGACCACACCCTCGCTACTTCTCTAGGTTTGTCGTCTCAGTTCTATTTTTGTCCTAGACTCCTAGGTCCTCTAAACATTTGTTTTTTTCATATGTTCTGTAATAGTTTTTAAAATAATATTTAATATTTTAATTATAATTAAAAGTATTATCATAAATATTTATAATAATATTTAAAAATAAAAAAAATAAATATTAAAATATTATTATAATTAATAAGATAATATTATTATTTTTATATTTAATAATTATTTTTATTAAATATTTTTATTTATATTATTACATAAATAATTAATCATTATTAACTAATAATTAATAATTTCAAATAGACCTTTTAAATTATGAAAAATAAGATAATAATATTATTTTTAGTATATTGACTATGATCAATAAGTTATTTTAATGAATATTTTTACTTCAAATTATTATATAAATAATTAATTATTAATAATTAACATTCAATAATTTCAAACAGATATTTTAAGTTAGAAAAAATAAGTGTTTTTTTTTTAAATATGACAATCATTATTCTTTAGACTTTCTTACATAGGGCCTATTTGATATTACTGTTAAAATTATTATTGAGAAATTTATTTTTTAAATATACTAGTTAAAGAGTATTAAAAAAATAAAATTTATTAGTTTTAGATTTAAAAATATTAAAATAATAAAATAATTTTTTCTAAATTATTTTTTTTAATAATATCTAAAATAATTATTTTATGCAAAAAAATAGTTTTAATTTTTAAAATTCAATAATAAATAGGCTAATAAGCTGTCTGCTAAAATTAACTTTTTTTTCCCTTAGGAAGAAGAATATGTATTTTTAATAATTTTTAAAATTATCAAATAAAAATATTTTAAATGGGGTTTAGAAAAATGTAATAAGAAAACATTTGATATTTAAATGATTGATATTTTATTAAACATGTTTTAGCTAACGATAAGCAATTTAATTATTCTTATTTTGTAGTTGTGTAGACTTGTTCAAGATTTAATATTTACTAAAAATCAGCTAGATAAAGAGAATTCCTCTGTCTTTTATCTACTTTTATTTTTTTATAATGATTTTATTATTATTTTTTTATTATTTAAATTTAAAAGATCATATTAATTAAAAATTGTATTTAAAAAATTAAATTATATAATAATTATATATTACAATTATTTATAAAATATAGATAAATTTTAATTTTGATTTTTTTTAAATAATCTTTAATAATTAGATATTTTTTAAAAAAAAATTTAATTATTAACTTTTCACAAATATTTAAATATCATTGATTCTTTGTTATAAGTTAAAACATATATTTTAAAGAAAATTAAATTTAATTAAAATTATTAAAGAAATATAAATAAAATTTAATGTTGATATTTTTTTAATTTAAAGATATTTAAATTAATAAGTTATATAATAATTATATATTTCAACTTTTAAAAAAAATACTGAAAATATTAAACTTTCTATTATTTTCTTCTTCTCCTTTATTTTATTAGTGTTTTGTTTTAAAATAAAAATCATGCTTATGATTCTTTTTAGATTTCTACTTTTTTTGTCAATTTTTATGATAATTTTGCTATGTTTTTATTTTATTTTACTTGGTTAGACTCAGTTCTATGCTCTGTTTCTTGTTGAAATTATTGATTTTCTACTTAATTTTTCTAAAAAGAAAAATATTTTAACTTTATTTTCAAAGAATATGAGAAACCTTCCTCACTAAGAAGATTATTATTATTTTTTTCTTATTCTTTTACATGAATATGATCATTTTATTCTAATATCAATTAAATAAAATTGTCTTTATTTATTTATTTATTTTTAATATTATGGGAGGCATATTTTATTTGTTAAGGTAAATCTTATGATTTATCTTTCTAGTATTTGATTTGTAAATTTGATATTACAATATTGATTTAATAATATATTTGTGGTACAACCTCTAAATGAAGACACATGGCCTGCAGTGACTTATTTGCCTCACTTCAAGTCTGAAAAATCATTACAATTTGAATTACAAAGAATAAAATATTATTCTTTTAATTTATTATACTCAATAAATTAAATTTTAATATTGAAAAAAAAGAATATATATATATTTAAGTATATTGAAAAAAGTTTTTATATGTATTTAGACAGTAAAAAATTAAATTTAGATAAAACTTAAAAATTAAATAAAAAATATTATTAATAAAATTGATAAATAAAATAAAAAAAATTATTAATAATAAATTTAATTTAATATAATTAATATTCATAAAAAAAATATTATTAATAATAAATTTAATTTAATATTATCATTTAATATAAAAAAAAATTAATTATTTTAAATATTATCACACGATGTAAATATATTAATTTTAAAATTATATATATCATCATAGGAAAGTGCAATACTACTTTTTATATATATATATATATATTGATTTTTGAAATAGAAGAAAACTCCAAAAACGTCATTTTCATTCGCCACGTTTTACTAGCTTAACAAATGACAGCTAGATTTAAAAAACAAAAACAAACAAATGACAGCTCGATAAAGAGAATTCCTCTGTCTTTTATCTACTTTTATTTTTTTATAATGATTTAATAGTATTTATAATACATTTAGAAATATCTCAAATAATGAGTTTCTATTTTTTACAATTTAACTGTTATTTACAATTTGAAAAATAAAATAAAATTTTCTAATAGTCATAATAATTTTTAAAAATTAATTAATAATTAATACTTAAATTTGAAGCTTCTTTTAAATACAAAATTTGAATATTTATCCATTCAGTACTATAATCAATAAATCTAATAAAAATAATAATTGACATAAATTCAAAAATGACTGTGTACTAAAGAAATAGGTATTAGTTGCAAACACGTTTGGTCTCCAGGAAGAGATGAAAAAGGTTTATCAATATAAAATAATTTATTAAATTTAATTTATTAATAATATAATAGATTGAATCTATCTTAAAAAAAATCTTTATCACCCACCAGGCAATCGCATGGGCAGATTCAGGTGGACCCAAGATGAAGGAAAAGTTTAGTGAAAATGGAAGATGTGGGGAGAGAAGAGGCAAAATCATTAATAATGGTGATATCTCTCCTCTATAATGGCACTTCTGTTGTTGGGTAGATGGTAGATCTTATCATATTATCTTGTGGCAAATCTTGCTTCCTTTTCAATTTCATTTTCATTTCAATATTGACCCCCATTGCTAAAAAGCTCTTTGACGCCTTCATTTGGACTTGCATCAACCAACTTGCTTCCTCACCCCCGGCCCCCCAACCATCCCTCCTCTCCTCCCCTCCTCCGCTAAAAAAAAATCCACTACCCACATATTCTTGAATAATTGATTCTTCAATTTCTTTTTTTTTTCCCCCTTTTAGAAGATAAAAAGCTATATATGTATAATTGAACGTTTTATTTGATTAAGGCTTTGTTTATTTTCATATAAAATAATTTATATACAAAAAATATTAAAAATTATTTTTTAAAAAATAAAAATATTTTTATTATTTAATTAATATAATATTAAATTAATAATATATATTTATATAATACATGTACAAGTATTTTCATATTACCAAAGTCTAGAAGAAGTTATTTTCTTTAAAGACAACTTATTTAATCTGAATTTAAACTTATTTTGGATTTTATTAAAATTATTATATTTTTACTGCCTAAACATTAGAAAATGTACATAAAACAAACGAAGTCTTAAATTTTGATAATTTTATTAAAATATGAAAATATTTTTATATATATATAATATAATATAAACACTTATCATTAATTTAATATTGTAATCAAATTATAAAATATATTTTCATGGAAATTTTTTTTAAAAAATATTTTTTATGAAAAAAAATTCAATATATAAATTATTTTCTACGAAACAAATGAAATGTTAATGTATTTTTCTTTTACTAACATAAGCTATCATGCACAAATAAAGTTGTTTGGATGTTTGCTTGACATATTAAAAAGGCTTTATGCGTGATTGATGCTTTAATTAAGGGTTGTGATATTTATATTTTTTTACAACTCTAAAACAGAGCATATTTTTGAATATAGGACATCGAAAGTTTGATTATATTTTTATATTTTATTAATTTAAATTTAAATTTATTTTGAATTAGAGTTATAAGTAATGAGCAAGTAACTTTCATCAATTATAAAATGTGAAAGTTTCTTCTCAATCATAATTAATTGTAAAAAAATAATGTATTA
Source organism: Hevea brasiliensis (assembly GCF_030052815.1). Taxonomy (NCBI): domain Eukaryota; kingdom Viridiplantae; phylum Streptophyta; class Magnoliopsida; order Malpighiales; family Euphorbiaceae; genus Hevea; species Hevea brasiliensis. The sequence goes on along the minus strand of NC_079504.1, from coordinate 26,848,310 downwards.
TAAAATATATTTTATTTATGCCATTGAATTTAAAAATAATAATAAATTACCAAAATATTATTTACATAAAAAAGTAATTTTTTATTTTTAAGTTTAAGATTAATTAAATTGATTTTTTATAAAATTAATTTAATTGATTTTATTCCATTGATTTAATTAATGAATGACCTAGAGATAAATTAATAGATAATTATGAGTGATTAAAAGATAAATGTCTAAAAAAAATTAATAAATAATGGGTGATTAGCCCAAGAAGTGCATTTATTAGAAGTTGCGAGAAGTTTGAAGGAGTTAGAAGTAATGAGCAAGTAACTTTCATCAACTATAGAATGTGAAAGTGGGTCTTCTGTATTATTTCAGGTACTTACAAAAAAAATTATAAATATCATATGAACAGTAACATGAAAACTCTCAATAATTAAATGAAACAACACAAATAAGATTTGAATAGTCTATTTATCTTTTATTTTTATTAATTTTTATTTTTCTAAACATTTACATTTAATTTTCAAGCAATTGTACTCATTTGTAATCAACCAAATTAGTATTTTATTTCAATTACTTATGAAATTGATAAAACTGCATGCAATAAAGTCAGTTCATACAATCATTTAATTTAAAAGTTATAGTATAAAATTAAATAATATACTTTATATTTAATATACCCACAAATCATAAACTATGTTACAGTTGATATTATTTTTTAAAGAAATAAATATTAATTAAGTTTATTATTCAATATTTTAAAAAAATGCTCAACATAATGTATGAAAAAATGTTATACTCTTTATTTTAAATTGAGAATGATTGATATATAAAATTGATATTCATAAATTATCATAAAATAATATAAATTATTTAATTTTAATTTATACTTATTATTAAAATGGATTTATATTAAATGCAATTAAAAACTTTTTAATGATAATATTGAGGACTCATGAGGAGCCATGGGCTGAGGAGGCCTCTAAGTGACTTCTAGCCCTCATTTGGCTACACGTGTATGTGCATATACATGGTTTTATAAAGGAGGAAAAGGAGTCAGACAATAGAATCACGTGGAAAGTGGATGTTGCCTGAATTGGAATAGTGGAAAAGTTGAATGGGAAATCCATTTAAGCCCAGACCACACACTTGCTACTTCTCTAGATTTGTCGTTCTCAGTTCTATTTTTGTCCTAGACTCCTAGGTCCTCTAAACATTTGTTTTTTTCATCTGTTTTGTAATAGTTTTTAAAATAATATTTAATATTGTAATTATAATTAAAATATTATTATAAATTAAAAAAATAAATTATATAATATTATTATAATTAATAAGATAATATTATTATTTTTATATTTAATAATTATTTTTATTAAATATTTTTATTTATATCACTATATAAATAAATAATTATTATTAACTAATAACTAATAATTTCAAATAAACTTTTTAAATTGTGAAACATAAGATAATAATATTATTTTTAGTATATTAACTATGATCAATAAATTATTTTATCGAATATTTTTATTTTAAATTATTATATAAATAGTTAATTTTTAATAATTAATATTTAATAACTTCAAACAGATATTATTGTTAAATTTGATAATTATTGTTTTTTAGACTTTATTACATAGAGCCTATTTGGCATTATCGTTAAAATTGCTATTGAGAAAATTAATTTTTTAAATATATTAGTTAAAAAATATTAAAAAAAATAAAAATTAAATTTGATCAGTTTTAATTATAAAAATACTAATATAATAAAATAATTTTTTCTAAATTACTTTTTTTAATAGTATCTAAAATGATTATTTTATTCAAAAAAGTAGTTTCAATTTTTAAAACTCAATATAAAATAGGCTAATAACCTGTCTGCTAAAATTAACTTTTCTTCCCTTAGGAAGAAGAATATGTATTTTTAATAATTTTTAAAATTACCAAATAAAAATATTTTAAATGGGGTTTAGAAAAATGTAATAAGAAAACATTTGATATTTTATTAAACATGTTTTAGCTAACGAGAAGCAATTTAATTATTCTTATTTTGTAGTTGTGTAGACTTTGTTCAAGATTTAATATTTACTAAAAATCAGTAAAATTATTCAAATAAATGAAAACCTAATATAGACAAATCAAATGAAGTTGGTGGGTTGTATTTGGTTTTTGGGTTCATGTATTTGGTATTTGGGTTCATGCATTTGGCTTTGTTCCACCAACAATTGACTATGACACTTGTTTACATGTATTTTGAATAAGAAATCTAATTATTATAATGAAATTGAATTAAATAACAATAATAACAATTATAATATTAATGAAAATAATAATAATTTATTATAAAGTAAGATTATATATTATTTAATATTAAGAATGATAACATATAAGTCATATAACAGGCAATTAGTTAATTTTAAAAGTGTTTTCATAAAAATTATTGAATTAAATTTTTTTTTTAATAAAACTTACTGAATGTCAGTTTAATTTTATAAAAGTCATCGTGACTTAAAGTTAAAAGTTGTTAAGTTAACTTGTTGATCTGTCAATTATTTTACAAATAAAATTATCTAATTAATGATTACTAGCGAAAAAGAAACAAAAAGAGAGGAAAAGTTTAACGGTGAAGGGGTAGATAAACGTGTTTTATGTATCTTATTTTTCTTTTTAAAAAAATTAATAAAATAAAATAAATTTATTTATAAAATGGTTGATGGATCAGCAGGTTAACTTAGAAATATTTAATTTTCGGTCACATTTTATAAAATTAAATTAAAATTTAACAAATCTTAGGAAAGAAATTAAAATTTAATAATTTATATAAAAATACTCGTAAAGTTAAGCGACCGCATACGATATTTACCTTACAACATATAAATTTAGAATATTATTTTTAAAATCTAAATTTGTAACTTGATTGATATTTCTCAATTTTCAAGGTGAAGGGAGTAGAGAGATATAGTTTTCTCTTTTAGTTATTATAAAATTAATTATCTTTATAATGAAAACAAAAAAGATACCTCTCACTATATAAATCACCGTTATTATCTAAGCCATCATACTTCCATCAAATTAAAAAAAAAAAAACTAATTTTAGAATTTCCTCTAGCAATAATTATGAAATAATTTGTCGTTACTTTTATTGTTTAAGGTTTAATTATTGAGTATGAATGATTTAATTGTTTAAATTAATTTGAACATAATTTTTACCATATAAATTTTAAAAATAATATTAATAATAATGTAATTGTTTCCTATTATCTAATAAGAGACGAGACTAGAGATTGTGAGTAATGGAAATTGAAATTGAAGAAAATAATTATTGTCTCACGTTAATTTAAGATAAAAAAATTTTAGATATATTTATGATTTAAGTTTTATTTTATTGAATTAATTTTTAAGGTAAAATTATGCTTGATTTATTTTTCTGAAAAGAAGCATCCAATGATAAAAATCCTTGGGAAGGTATGATACAAGATAAGTGGAGAATAATATGTGAGAGGAAAACAAAATTTGCTAGATATAAATAAAGGGATCTAGCACTTACCTTCGAGTCTCAATCATAATATATTTTGATGTGATGTGGCTAAGATGCTCTCACCTATTTAATTTATTTTTTAATAATAATAATAGATTTAGTATAAAATTCGAAATTTAAAATTTTTATGATTAGACTATGTATTATAACTTGCATATCAATTGTAAAATATATATTTTTATAATAATATTTATAAATTTTTATATATTTTATTTTATATAAAATGAAATTTAAATATTTTATGAAATTATTAAAATTTTAAAATATAAATTATTAATTAAAATATTTTTTTATATAAAATATTAATTAAAATATATAAAATTAAACGGATTCGAATTTTTTTTTTCAGTAATAATAATCAGATTTAGTACGGATTCGAATAGTTAAAAATAAATTTTAAACGGGTTTGGAATGAGTTCAGATTTTGATTTATATTTTAGTTTGTAAAATAAATAATATTTTATTTATATTTTAGTTTCTCTATAAAAAGTTAAAAAAAACAATAATTTATAATTTTATTTTGATTAAATATTAATTTAATGTTAATTAAAAAAACCTCAAAATCTATTATCGTAGATTAGAGATTTTTTTTTTTTAAAAAAGAGAGATTTTATTTTAATAAATAAAAAAAAATAAAGGATAATGAATACAATTTACCCTTAAAATAAGTATATTTTAATATTCAAAATTTAAAGGATTGAATAGATTTATAAATTTGATAATATTTTAATATATTTTAAAAAAGAAAGTCTTTATATCTAAATATGGGAAGTTTTGGGTCAAAAGGAGGAGCATTAAATCAACATTGCTGGATAAGATAAGCACTTGGGGAGGATGATGATGTGACACCATTTTCAAACCATAAGGGCTTTCAGTTTCAGATTTGAATTGTCAATTATAAAAGTGGCAAAGAAATTATCAAAGAGCAAAATGGATTAGATGGGCATGAAGCCTATCACTATCAAACAGTCCAACATGCTACAGTAAGAGATTTTAAAATAATAAAATTTAAAAATATTGAGAGATTTTTTTAAATTAATAAATTTTACTCTTTAAATTAATATTTTCAATTTAATTTAATTTTATAAGAATTAATTTATTATTAAATATAAGATGACATTTAACGAGATGAATAATTAAAAAATTTACTATCAATTTTTATTATATTTAAAAAAAAAGATAATATTTAATTATTATACCAATATTATTTTGGAACATTTTCAACTTTCCACTAATGTTGATTTGATAACTAATTGCCACCTTTTTGCCTAAGATGAAGCTGTTAGCTTAGTTGTATTTTTCTATTATTGTTGATGCATTTTAGTGTCATCCAATTGTCAGGATTTAAATTATTATTTTTTATATTATAGAGTAAATATTTAATTAATAAATTTAATTATGATTATCAGTGAAATTTTTTTAATATAATCAACTCTAATTAAGATCAAAATAGAGAATTATGATATTTAAGTTTAAACTTAATTTTAAAGGCTAATATTTTCTAAAAAATTTTTTGGTAGTAAATTTGAATACCAAGAATATGAGTTGGGAACTTAGCAATATGAGCGGTGAATGGTGATTAACTAAATCTGAAGAGCTATCATCAGTGGTGGCTGCCAGTGGACATACTTCATGCAGTAATTAATTTCATATGAATTTTCATAATCTCTTTTATTTGGGATACCAATTAAATCCATGAAATAGAACGGAATTTTAAGGATTGCAGATAGGAAATTTTTCGTTTTATTTTCTTTCCAACCAAACGAGATTTGTGTTGCATCTATGAATCTGAATCCAAGGATTTTGAAGTCCTTTATAATAATCTGAAGTTTTGAATGCATTCCATTCTGTGACCACCCGTAATCCGCTAGGACTATTAGATGAAGAATCTGCTTTAGTTTTATCCTTGAAAAGGATCGTTCAAATTCTCTTTATGTCCAGCAATGAAGTCAGAGGTACCAAGTTCGAATAGGAATCAACCGTATGGAAAAAAAATCCCTTGAAATTCTACTCGTGAGATTTGAAAGTTTATTAAATACACGAACATATACCATCAAAAAGAGATTCACTTTTGTCAACTGCAAGAGTACAAATCTTTACTTCAACAATTTTGCCAATTACAACACATTTTTTTTTATATATATTGTATATTTTAAAAGCATCATTTACAGTGAAATATGAGAACATGCCAACTATAGCCGAGGCAATGAACCTCAAAGAATAAACCTGTAATGTTCTCCCTCCAAATCTAATCAAAGAATTAAATCTAATGAAACTTGTTTTTTTGCTCATTAATTTTAATGATACAAAAGAAAAATTACACGTATAGTTATTCTGTAACTCCAGAAACTATCATCTGGTTAGAGCCGCAGTTTCATGGTGTTATTATTGTTGTGTTCATGTCTTGCTTTGGGTGTTTTACACATGCAATCAGGCATAGGGAATGTGTAAAGTGATGCACTGGGCTTTCTCAGTTCAGATCCTTTGAGATCACTGCGTCGATGCATGTCTTGCATCTGCTGCCTGAAGACTTCCCACCTGTAAAAGAAAAATAAGAAACAATAGTGATTAACTTAAGATCATTTCTGTGGTGATCAATCATTGAAAAATAAATAAATAAATAAAGGGAGCCTATTCAGTGTACACAAGCTTTCAACCGTTTTCATCAAACATATTCATTCCCTTGTTCTTAAATTGTGTGCAATGAATCATTTTTCAAAAAAGAAAATAATAATAATAATACCAACACAATTCATACATGGATATTGGCAAATATGATCAAATAAACTTTTTTCATAACAGGCAAGCCTATGCAATTTGTTGTAGAGCTTACAACACTAGGATGCCTGTGCAAGTATCAAAAACCAGACAACTTGACTGCACAGAACCATTGGCTTCACATACAAAGAAACTTAGATTCGTAGCAAAGCAAGCAATAAGTCGCATAAGATATATACCAACTTAACAAATAGAAGTACAACATATATTATAGAATTCCCCCGAACATTTCAAAAAATTAAAGTTCACATTTCTGATTGGGTTTTCTATATACATATAACTATGAGTAGTCCAGAAATCAATAGGTGCACGTATGCATTCATGCATGCATATCAACTGTCCAGCATTTGGCATGTCGGCAGCTTAATAGGCAAGAAGAAAGGGTTAAGAACCATCACCGTAGGGTGAATTAACATTCTACCAACTACCAAGGATTAGGAGCATATATCTAACAAAAATTATGAAGTTGAAACTTGCAAGGACTTTCCATTCACAATATACCAAGAACAACCTCAAAAAATAAAAAATAAAACTACCAATTTTTCTTAAGTACTTTGAATAAGATAGTAGATAAATCTAATCGTAATTTTTGACAAAGAAAACAATCAGAAATGACCTTCAATTTATACAAGTTAGTCATTAAAGAGTATTTTCATTTTTAACAATAATGGAAGGCATAGCCATGACTGTGACTCTGTTGTCCACCTCTTTCTCTGTTCTAAATCGTAAATCCCATTTCTTTTATTTCGTTCTTGTTCTTTTTCTGGTCAATATACTCCAAAGAGTCTAGGGCTCCATAAAAGCCACATACTGCAACTTTTACCAAACTGGCCAACATTTCTTAGGCTTGCGCACTTAACATCCATTATAGAACATTACCAAAATATCCACAAGGATATGACGTAAATTACAGTCAGAGATATTATACAATATTTCAATCAGGTTTTATTTTCAATAGAAATTTTATATTGCATAAAGTCTGTGCAACCTTGTATGATATGATAAGATAGTTAAAAAAACAAAGCAACATCTGCAAGGAAGATGGTGAACAAGGAGATTTAAAACATGAATGAGTTCAATCCCTATGTCCCATATTGGTTATATGGGTGGGTGTACATGGCCCTGGTCTCTCTTACCCTAATGGAGACCTTTTAGGGGGAAAGTTCTCCCCTAAGGTACTTAATAGAATGCAATCATTGTAATCTTGATGCTTAAAAACAAACCAAACAAGTGCACTTCTTTTTCTTCAGTTTCAGTTCCACAAATTATTCGCATTATACCTGATATTGGGCTTATCAAATAAGAGAGCCAATTTTCTCTTGTCAGGTTTAATTGTCTTTGCATGACCTCCATACAAATAACGCCGATGACCCATCAAAAAGTGGGGAAAATTTCCACCTTGAGTCGTGACAAAGACTTCACTGTGCAGGCAGACCGTATAATCCAGAGCAGCCAACCTAGATGAGTAGCCCTACATCACATACTCAAGTGTTACAAAGATCGAATTATTCATAACCTATTTTATCTATGTACTTATTTCCATTATGTGCTAGAGGTCTCATTTAGTTGTGATAATAGTTTGGAAAATTACTATTCATATAGTGCACACATGACCAGTTTGATACCTTAAATGGAGCAAGTTCTTCTGCAGTAGCTAGCGTATCTTTTGTTTCTAAACGTGGAAACATCTGTTTAAGTGGAGCCATGAATTTGTCCTCTTTATAAATATTACCCGCCGCAACATAAACTGAAGTGTTATTATCAAAGCCCATGCCCCTAAGCATCATTCCCACCTGCAAAACCAACCACAGAGATCAGTGTTGCATAGGCTAGAATTTTCACTTCTTGTTTTTATCAAGAAGAAGAGAAATAGAACCAAAATTCTAATGTTGTTTCTTCACACCAAGTATACAGGAGCTTGTAATTCAAAAAACAATACAATCAAGTCAATACAAGAAGGAAGTCATGATCTTCCATGTACGCTATAGCTGAGAAATTTCACAAGTGAAAAAAATGGAATGACTACCAAAAATCTTACTCAAATGGCTGACGTTCATTACATCAGGAGTCCTATTTCTTCATTGCTCAGGCACACCATGGTTCTTTCCCTTTTTTCGGTGCTGTGCATGTGCAGGGAACATTACAGCTTTCATTTATAATGAACTCTTAGATTGCCAAAATTCAGGTATTATATTCACTAAGCAAAGGTAACAGAATCAGATGAACTTCATCCAATAACATTGATTTCTAGACCATCACGCAAATCTTTACAATGCATCTTTAGCATTACAGAAGCCAATACTTTCACAAGTTGCCATTGATTTTCTAAAGAGTGTAACTTTACTAGGATTGTTGCATGCATCCTACAACAAAGCCTGAACTGAGCATTATAAAGATGAAAAATTCTATTCATCAAAACCAACAAGAGAAAGAGAATATTTGGATTACCTCTAGTGGAGTTAAAGGGCATTTTCCATCCACACGATTTGCTCCTGGCCTTATTACTCTACCTCTTCTCCTGAATTTTCCTCTCCAGGCTCTTTCTCGAGCAATATCCATTTCATGTTTCTCTTCCTCTCCACCATCATACTCGCAGCATGAAAATGCAACCATATCCTGCCATGATACAGAAAATGACACTTAGAAATAAAGTGGAATACGGCTACAAAAATCTAGCTATAAAGTTTCCTACAAAATAAATGAATGAGTAAAACACCATTTCAAATCGAAGATGCACAGAAACATATTTCCCCCCACTCTGGGAACTATTCTTAAACATCCTATCAACCATTTTCTCTGCAAGAGTTCTTATAGGTTCTGAAAACCTTAGTGCTTCAAAATTGGCTAAGCATCTAAGCCTCTGGATATCAGGAGGAACTGCTTGAGCCAGTCTGTTGGAAAAAGGGGCAATGCGCACAGCCCTGCACAGTGGAGTTAGAAAAGAACTTACAACAAATTCCCCACTAAACAAAGAAATTTGATGTAACAGCTGTGCATACTAATGAAAGAGAACAATTCACTGCAAATATGTGAAAGCATTCTAAATAAGTTCAGCACAAATTGAAACATAAGTTTGGTGCACGCATGTGGATGTGGCTGCTTCTTTTTATGTCATATTTCTTCACTTTCAGTATGCATGTATTTCTGATTCTGCAAATTTTATTATGCCTTTTTGTGCATATATATGTTTGCACAGACTAGCAAGTCATGTGACCACATCAGCATCACATGTATGGTTCAAATGAAATACCAGCAACAAATTGCACTAGCCTACATCCTTCTGTACACCTCAAGGGCCTTCTTCTCATTAATTATATTTATCTCATTTACGGCATGCATTATTCCTTTTCACTACTACGGCAATTTTTTTTAAAATTTTCCACAAAAGGACAACTTCTATTTAGCGTTTTTTTTTTTAATTTCTTTTTTTGTGGGTTGTTGTTGGGGGGGGGGGGGGGGGTAATATTGTTTGGAATCAATTACAAGTAGATTATATGAGTATGACTCAACAAATGCAGCCTTCCCTAAACTCACAAAAATGTTAGTGCAAGAAGAGGAACTGAATGATATACAACATCAATAAGTTCAAAGTTTTATCTATAGCAAAATATAACACTACAGTAACACGATCTCACCCTTGCTGCTGGAATTTGATATGCTGATTTTTCATCATTGTTGCCAAGTATGTTGTTAAATGTAAATCTGATCCTACCAATGAGAGGGGCATTCAATAATCCGATACTCGTTGAGAACAAAGCTTGGCATAGCCTTATAAACGACATACACCTCTCCACCTATATATTAATTTAAATTTTAAACTTTTTGGTCGATGTTCTGACAAATATCAAGGTAATAAAACACTTTTTGTATCTGAATAAGTAATTATGATAATCTACATGGCTTAAACTATAATCATCGCTAATTTAGATGGTAATTTAGAAATATGCAACAGGAAAGAGTCCAAGAATAACAATGCCTCTCAAAGAAAGTGACACACTGATGCATACAAAATCATCCACAATCTCCTAATTAAGTCTTGTAACTAGAGATGAGAGGTGGCTGTGTATAGGAATGATCAACAAGCACCACCAATTTAACTGAGTCATATGCATGTCATATAAATATAAATAGTCATAAATTTTCTTTTTTACTTTGGGCGGGACCAGCCTTCATACTGATAATAGAAAACTATATATATAACTGCATACCGCATCTGCACCAGCTTTGGAAGCACTTTCTGAAGATAGTAGGTTGGACTGGACCAAGCTTTTACTCTCAAATTGGCAATACTACTTATATTATTGTCAAACTGCTCAAGTACATCTCTTGGGAGTTCTGGAACTACATCCACATCATTCTTAAGCGCGTGTATAAAGAAATCTTGATCAAATATATCTCCAAATTTGCTGTCATAGGGAGGAAGACGAGAAAAAAGGTAACACTTCCAAACATCTTGCACCATAAATGAAATATTCTCATATATTTAATGTAGAAAAACAAAAGTGATTAAGGAATCAAATATTGGTAAAAGGAAGTCCTAATGTAACAAAAAAAGCAGTTATGAAAAGTTTTCCATGGAAGCTACAACGCACAAGTGAGAATATAACATGTTCTAACATGAAACTTGACTTACCTTTAGCATTTTTCTGTGTCTTAGATTCAAAGATCTACAGGGCATATTACAATTAAAACAATCGAGACACACAAAAATAAATGCATATTTATGTGGATGTCAGCAAGGGCTTTGGTGCAATGGTCAGTTTGCTCAATTGTGACCTACAGTTCACAGGGTCTTACCATGGAAACAACCTCCTACAGTGCAAGGGAGAATGCAGTGTACATCTAGCCCTCCATGGAGCCCAAAATGCACAAAGTCTTGTAAAATACATTTTCACATTGCATATAAGCATTATGGAAGTGAATTAAGTCTATACATGATATGGAGTTTGGGCTGGTAATAGCCCCTAGAGGAAGCATGAGTTTAAATAGAAGAGATAAACTTTGGTAATAGTGATCAAAGCTAATTGAACTTCTATTTGACACGACTTTGGAGGGGGGCAAAAAGTAAGAGAAGCATGACCCTTTAGCCTAGTAATTTGATTGAGAGTTACTTTTCTCCTTTTTCCTTTAACCATTGTTATACCTTAGCCCAACCCCTTGGTGTATTAGCCCAACCCCTTGGTGTATGTCTGAGCATAAGTAAGCCTCACTTTGAAAAGAGATGGGCCATTGGACCCAGAAGGTCTTAGCAGGGGGACGGAGACCAAGGGACAAAGGAAAATTGAAAGTGGTAATTTTTTCCTGGCTCCCTCTGCACAAAAGTAGACAGAATAACTGGATGAGAGAGAGAGGGGCATTTCTACAGTTACAATTCCTTATATAGTCCCATTAAACTCTATTATCTTCCGAATTCCCAACAATTGATCACTGATGTATTGCAATACAATTGGTAGAATAGAGAGAAGGGCCATGTTTCAATGCCTAAAGAGTTGCAACTTATTGTCAAATTTCTCCCCTCAAACCTGAATTATTAGCAGCACTTTAAATACATTAGTCAACTTAAGCATGTAGCAATGTACATTCTCAATGTCATGAGGACAAGTACAAAACCCATTGCTGCAAAGAACTATTCAGTCAAACAGAAGGATTACAAGGAGTGGAAATTAGGACTCCATTAAAGAGAAACTTGAACAAGACATGACAAGAACTCATTTAACCTAAATAGATGACTCAATTTACATAGAAAGTAATTAATAACTATTTAGCATCTATTTCAACATATTTTAGATATGAAATTACTATGAATTAATACCAGCAACAATAACAAGAATCACCTGGAATCTTGCCAAACACTGTTTAAATGAAAAATTGGAATGACAAGAGTAGCATTCAGTAGTCCTGCCACAGCAACTGCATCGCATATCTGTATCCAGGAAAACATGAATAAAACTAGTAACAAAAAAAGTAATCAAGCAAATAAATGATTCACATGAAATAGTTATGGCCTGCATAAAGTGCATTATATTGGTGCAGCTTTTCAACAGTCAAAACTCAAAAGCAAAGGAATCAATTTCTAAAGATGAAACATACCGATAAACGTTGTTGATTCAAGCCACCATTTGCTTCAATTATAAGAAAACCATTAGACTTTGGCAATTCTGAGAAACATAAAAACAACAAAAAGAGGGAACAAAAGAGAGCCATTAGCAACCCAAAATGCCTCAACAAACATAATGAAATGCCTAATACAAATAAGAGGAACAGTAGCAGTGACAACAAACAAATATGCAATTATAGTTCATTTTATTTCTTTAGCCATTAACATGGTGATACAACTTGTTCAAGGTTCAAGACTATATAGGACACATGATATTTGCAGTGTTTACTCCAAATATAGATGAAAAGTTAATGTGTTCACACGGTGAACATTTATGATTCCAGAACCTGCTGGAACATCCATTCTGCCATACAACAAATTTAACTTCAAAATTATTGCTAATCAATTTGTGATTTTATTTTATTTTTTTCTACAATTTATTAAAATAGATCATTCTTCGGTTGGCCATGGTTCTTGTACAGAAAATCAAACCTGCTTCAGAAATATTGTTGTTGCCACAAGGTTTCCAACCTTTATGAAGTTTGGGATCCCATGCTCTCATCAGCTGCATGATTTGGTTTGCATAAGTTGTACGTGGAATATTGAATTGTAATTATAACTTATGGTGCAGGAGGAAAAAAAGAAAAAATACAACTTAAAACTAATGTAATTAAATAATGCAAAGAAGAAAATAATACTACTTCAGATTTACAATAATGAGAATCACAGAAAGATATCATTTGATGACTTGACAGCCAAACATTAAATACATGAACCATACATCAAACATTATTTCCTAGTTGTAAAGATCATAATAGATTTTGATTAAGTATTTATTTGGGGTTTACCGCTGGTATTTATTTATTCCTTTCATTAGAGGATTTTGTTTTAGTTCCCTGGGTGCCTATATATCTGTTATTTTGGAAAAAATAATTGACATAAATTAGTTGGTCAAATATTCAAAAATTTCTCCTCTTCATGTTTCTTTATTCTGTAAATTTTCTCCCCTGCCCCCACCCCACCTCTTCCTCTCTTCAGCTTTCTCTATGTACAGGGAAATAGAAGAGAAGGAAGAGTAGCTGCCAAGGAAGAGGAAGAATAGATAGAGGTATTTTAGACCTTCCACCAACAATAAACAAGAGGGTCATCCGTATGCTGGACCTGGAGATCATCTCTTCTACTCCTAGTGAAGATCCCAATTAAAAAGTTATTCTAGCAGCCTTAGGACAAAGAGTACCCATATGCAGACTCTTAGCAGAGTAATTCCATCATTGAGTGTTTAGAGTGCTATAACAAGGTTCTTATTATAGTATTATACCCATATCTCTGGTGCAACTTAATCCCTGATCACAAGATAAGACAATAATCCACTGATAAGGAGAATGTTGACCAGATAGTTGTTAGATGCCTCACAAATACAATGAGGCAGATGCTACTCATCAATGGCATCAAATATGTTCTTTCTGCAGCTATCTAAGAGAAAGACGCTTGAAATTTCGGGGGCGGATATGGAGTTTAGAAGGATAGTTTTTTCTCATGCACCAGTAGGAAGAACTTCTGAATTTTATACAGGGAATCTAACTAAAGATGAATTTGGATTGGTTCTGAATCTTTATCACTACCATCACTAACTTGTTTCCATTATTCTTTTGTTTCCTGACCTTGTAAGTTTCTCTCTAGAGCAGAGTTCTAGGTGGAGGAGATTTGATTAGGATCACTACAGAATTCAATAAGTAGAGGATCTATTTTGGCTATTTTTATGGACTATAATTTTATTTAGTTTTTCCTTTATGCATTTATATACAGGTTTCTGTTATATTTTAGTAAATAGTCAAACATGAATTAACAAATTTGATTGAAGATTGAAACTTTCTCCCAGCCTATTCTCATGTTTCTTTCTTTCTCTTTATATTCTTTTTTCTTTCCCTCTCAATACTTTCTCCTTTCTCTACTCTTTTCCCTCAAAATTTTCTTCTCTATCTGTCCCCTTATTCTTCTCTTTGTTTACATCCTACACCATCAATTTAGCTGCAACATAATTTATTTTTTTCACCTATAATGCATAAGCACATAGGAAGTTCCTACCCCGATATACAATAGTCAGACAAATTTATCATTCATTACCACGGCATACATCCATGCAGAAATCCAAGTTCCAAAAAATGAGCCAAATTGGGCACCTTATTTATTTCTGGGCAGCCAAAAAGATATAAACATCATTTAAACATTACTGAAGGGAAATGAAACAGTAGCCTATCTAAGGGCCTTATCGGATACACCAAAGCTACAAAGCAGTTAAGAGCAAATGCATCAAGAGAATTAAAAAAAGTTAGACGGACCTATGACCTATCTATGCATATCCACAGAATTAGAGCCATTAGATTATGAAGTTCCATTCAGCACTCCAGTTCCTCTTACAGCACATTTGATTAACTTAGAGAGTTACATCTAAGAAACTGCCAAAAAGAGGTAACCAAATGGCATAACTCAACAAAAATAGTGGCTTCTTGACAACAAGAACAAAACTTCAATAGAATCCATGGAATATAAAAACACCTAGAAAGTTAATACAAACTAGAAATAGTACCGCATTGTAGCTTCTATTGCTCTTAGCCTCCATATGCGGCCACAGCTTCTTAAAAACCTGCGGACTTCTGTATACAGACCCCGGCGGAGGACGCTTCCGTACAACAACACCGCCATTCTTCAAATCTACGTCAAAATTCAAAGATCCCATATACAACATCATCCCAGAAATGTACAACAAAGGCGCAAACAAAAGCACACCTCTCCGCTTAAAAACCAAAGACACAAGTACAAACATTAACCTCTCCACCCAATTCCGTTTGGAGCCACGACCGCAGCCGCCAGCGCCACTACCACCTCCAGAACCTCCACCATTCCCACCAGACTTGCCCCGGCTGTGGCGAAGGCGAGGAGAGGAGGGGGGAGAGGGCGTGGTGGTTGCAGTGACGGAGTGGCCATTGCCGAGGCGGCTGTAACCGTGCATGGGGGTATAAATCACGGTCGCGGATTGAGAGAGATGCGAAAAAGCTAAAGAAAGTGGGAAAAGAGGCGAAATTGAATGATGGGTATTATTAAAAATAGAAAAGTGTGCATTGTAAAAGAAAGGAATTGGGGAATTAAATAGAGATTTTAATGAAAATCTGTAACAGCATTAGCTACAAGAGCAGAGAGACATGTATAGAGGAGGAGAAGCATGAGTGACAGAGAGAAAAAGAGAGATAGGGGTGAAGAACAGGTCTTGGAAGACGTGGGTAGCATTGGTTTATGCAGGTGCAAGCAATTAAGAGCTTCACGTGTCAAGGCCTGAGAAGGGGTTCTCTGAATCTGCACCTCTCTCCTCCCCCTCCTCCTCCTCCTCGTCGTCTTTTATAGAGTAGAATTGGAAATGCATGCGATTCTTCAACGGAGAATTGCAAGAGTAATATTAAACAGAGTTTTTCATCTACAACCGACAATTAAGGACTGACTGACTGGGACTCTCTTGCACTAAAGGGGGGCTCCTTTTGAAAAGTTTGCTTTTTATACATTTTTTTATTATTTCTAAAAAAATAATATTTTTATTAATTAGTAATTATATTTAAATAAATATTGCGCAAAAAAAATTATATTGAAATATTATAAATTTGAATATGCATAGAGCAATTATATTTAAGTCTCAAAATTAATTTATAAAAATTTAAATTTTAGATAATGTTTAGAAGTTTTATATTAAATATAAAATTAATGGTGCAAAAGTAATTAATAAGAAAAATATAATTACTTAAATTTTTAAATACAATTACTTTTAATCTTAAAATTTAGAACATGTAATATAAAATAATAATATTTAAATATAATACTTAATTAATAGAAATATTTAATTTTAGAATATGAACATTTATATTTATATATTTATATTTTATATTTATATATATTTAATAATATTAAATATTTTAATAATTATTAACTATTATAGTTAGTGATTAATCATTTATATTTTTTTAAATGTTAAGAAATTAATTGTCATAATATATGATTTATTTAGCATTTTTGTTAAAAATATTATTAAATTAAAACTTTTTAAATATATTAATTATAAAATATTTAAAGCGAAAGCCACAAAGCCTAGGGTTCTTATCGATCTTCTTCTTCTTCTTCCTCCTCCCACAAAAACAGAGTCTGCAGCTGCACAGAGAGAGAGAGAAGAAAAATGGAAGATTCGGTGGAGATCGAAAGGCCAAGGACTATTTTTAGACGTTACTTCTGTGATTATTGTGGAATTTGCAGGTCTAAGAAGTCTCTCATTAATTTTCACATCCAAACTCAACATAAGGTCCTTTAATCTATCTCTCACCTTTATGTTTCTGGTTCTGTTCCATAATTATAGCAGGCATCGGTTTCTGTAGCTAATTGTCTTGTTAATTCCTTAGATTATGTGTGGGACAATCTGTTTTGTTTGTAACCAAAGTGGTGTTTTGGTAGTTTTGATGATGTTTCGTATTTTCTATGGATTTTGGTTTTCTTATCGTTTTCCCTGTTGTTTAGGAAGAGATGGACAAGGTTAAAGCTAATGAAAATGAAGAAATGGAAGTTGTGAAGTCCAATGCGTGCCAAGAATGTGGTGCCATTTTCAAAAAGCCTGCATATCTGAAACAACATATGCAAAGTCATTCTCTTGTGGTATTGATCATGGCTCTTAAATTATTTATCTTGTTTGTTTGCTTGTTTTGTTGTCTATTGAGTGTTAATTATTTCTCCTTGGGATTTGTATGTGTTTTACTGCTGGTTTGCTTATTATAATGATCCTTACGGGCTTGTATTCTCTGCCTGCTGTGTGCTTGCCTACAGGTACTTGCCTAAAGTATGAATTTTTTTTGTCTTGTAAGGTCAAGGAGAAGTGTTGAAATGAATAAAGAAAGTAATCTTTATGGGTTGGTTTTTGTACAATCATGAGTATTTGGGCATTGATGGATTTGTATTTGTTGATCTGAGTTGGATAATTTAGGAAGTTAAATGGTTCTTTGTTTTTTTATGAAGTTGATTGAAATTTGAAAGGACCTCGCATCCTCTTTGTTTCTGAGTTACTGATAACACGTAGCTTTCTAATGCAAAGCATTGTTCTGAAATAGTGCAATGTGTAGAAATCTATTAATGCATAAGAGCTGCTGCTGGTGCTGGGCCTTCAACAGTCTTAGGCCCCTTTTGATGTTGAGTTTTAGGGTAAAAGAAGTGTGCTTGTTGAAAAAAGCATTTAGAAAAAGTTTTGTTAATTTAGTGTTATTATGATTAAAACATATCAAATTTAATTTTTAATCAATTTTTCATAATCTAATTAATATAGTTAAGAAAGTGCTTTTCTGAACAGCAATAACAGTTTGAATTATGTGTTTTCTGCCTTGACATCAGCACTGCTGAAGGCACTTTTGTCATAGTTAACAATTATTTACACTCTTTATTGGTTTTTTTGTTGTATTTGTTAATTACATTATTTTCAGCATATTGAAAAATAATAACTCTGCAGGAGTGCTTTTTTCCCCCTATTATGAAAACGCCTAATGTGGTGGCGTGAAGCATTGGATCCCACACACAGAACTCCAAAATGCGAGAGGCTGAAAGTTTGGACTTGAATGGACCAGTATCAGGTTGGGAGACCTCCTGAGAAGCTCCATCAAGCAGGCCTCAATCACGCACTGGTTGAATGAGGTTTGAAGGCTTCCTTATTAGTGTATGGTTAATTATGCATGTAATTATTGCCTCTAACATGGATTATATATCTGATTTTGTAGAGGCCATATGTGTGTTCAGTTGATGATTGCCATGCCAGCTACAGAAGGAAAGACCACTTGACTCGTCACCTTCTTACACATGAGGGAAAACTCTTTAAGTGTCCTACTGGGAATTGCAACATTGAATTTGTTTTCCAAGGCAATGTGAAAAGGCATGTTAAAGAACTTCACAGTGAGGATTCCCCCTCTGCTAAATGTGGTCAGAAGCAGTGTGTTTGTCAGGAAACTGGTTGTGGGAAGGTGTTTAGATACCCTTCAAGGCTGCGAAAACATGAGGATTCCCATGTTAAGCTGGAATCGGTGGAGGCATTCTGTGCAGAACCAGGCTGTATGAAACATTTTTCCAATGCTCAATGCCTTAAGGACCACATCCAGTCATGCCACAGATACATGACTTGTGAGATTTGTGGGAGAAAGCAGCTGAAAAAGAACTTTAAGAGACATCTCCGCACTCATGATGCTGTTTGCTGGTCAATGAAGAGAATTAGATGCCATTTTGAAAATTGTTGCCACACATTTTCAAACAAAACAAATCTTAATGTGCATGTGAAGGCTGTGCACCTTGAAGTCAGACCTTTTACCTGTGGATTTCCAGGTTGTGATGTGAGATTTGCATACAAGCATGTTAGAGATAAGCATGAGCAATCTGGGTGCCATGTCTATACTCCTGGTGACTTTGAAGAGTCTGATGAGCAATTTAGGTCGAGGCCTCGAGGTGGGAGGAAGAGGAAATGTCCAACTGTAGAAATGCTGATTCGCAAGAGGGTTACTCCACCAACCGATTTGGATCCCTTCCATGCTTGGTTTCAGTCAAATGAGGGTGAAGAGTGAGTCGCCTCGGCTTGAGTCTGGAAGTTAGCTCTGTATATCAACTGTATAGTGTTCTGGTATATTCTGCTTTTTGTTACATCTAGAAGTTATATAAACCTTTCAACTGATTATTTTCCCTACGTCATATGATTTTGTATTGGCACATATATTAATGTAGCTTGTAGCTTTTTAGCTTAAAATCTCTATAGCTCTGGTAGTAGTTTTTGCCATTTTTGGTGAAAAACAGTTCTCCCTGATTAAACCAACCGGGCATTAATTGTTGTAATAGGGTCGTTTTTAAATTAAAAAATATAATATAAAATTTTTTAAATTTTAAAATTTTGTAAAAAAAATTCTCCTGACGTCGATAATTCTCTTTTCTTTATGTGATAATGAAATAATGAAATATAAGATAATAGTGGAATAATGAAACATTAGATATACAGTAGCTATTCTACTAAGTTTGAAAATTATCTCTATTCCTTTTCCCATAAGGAATAGGGTTTTTATTTTATTTTATTTTTTAATGAGTGGGAAGTTTCGTTATTGTATTCTGTTTCATTTGTTTATTTTGCAGTTCTTCTTAATAAACAGGAAAATGGTTTTTATTAGTTATTGCTTATTATGAACTCTATTACAAAAACTCTTACAAAATCTCAATCAAATTACAAATTCATCTTAAAAAAATGAAAATTAATTTTATAAAAATCGCCGGAATTTGTTTTGTGGTAGTAACCGGCAATTCTACTGTTGTCCGACAAAGTAAATGGCGTGCATTAATATCTTCTTCTTCTGCGCCTGCCTCATCTCGCCCGCTTGTATCTTCCCACTCACTCTCAAGTCGCGCCGGCAAACCCACTTCTGTCTCATGGGTCTCTTCGTTTCCTAGTATAAGCATTTCCATCAATAACAACTCACTTATTAGCTTCGAATCCCACTCTCAACAAGGTTTGCACTCCCTTCTTCAATCTTTCAAACCTTTTTTCTATTTTAATCTCCCCTATTTGGCTCCTGAGAAAAGGAAAAGATAGTGTTATGGCCACTAGACTTATCAACTGAAGTTGGGTTTCTTTTCTTCTTCATGTTTAATGTTTTTTGTTTTCTTTTCCGCTGCTGCACTTTCTAGAGAACCATACAGAGGGCAGCATCTATTTTGTCTTTGAAGTACTTCATATATTGCCCTTAATTTATACTTGTTAAGGAGTAACCCTTATTTGCTTGTGGAGTTTTATCATTAATCTTTTTATTTATATTGAAAACTATATATACTGAAAAAACAATTAATAAATTAAATTATGGGGGAAGTGTTATATTTTGCTCCATACAGATATATTATATTCGAGATGGTGAAAGAGGCTTTGTTTTGATTCTGCAGTAACAATAGAAAATGAGATTTCATTGTTAGTTTTAGGTGAACATAGTTGATGATTCAAAAATCTGCACTTTTATGGTCCAATAAGCCTATTGGCTTAGAGTAGAGCTTCTAACATACACTTCTAGTGGAATTAAATACAACTGAAATCTGACTCAAAATCCTCCAATTGTATGTAACAAAGTGGACAATAAAGAACCTTTTTCTTTTGCTTCTTTCTCATCTTCTTTTTCACTTAAGGATAAACAGAAATAATGAAACTTTCTTTGGACTTGAGTGAGCCTAAATCCCTATTTCTTGGTTTCAGAAAACAGTTTAGATATTTATAATATCTGATGAAATCCCTTATAGTCTAATAAGAGTTCTAGTGCTTGAAGATGTTCCTGCATATGTGAAATTTTATGGTGGATTCAAAAGGGAAATCTTTACACTAATATGGTAGTTCATTTAAATTTAGATACTAATCATCATAATATCGTGTGCGAAAAGGTAAGTGGGAAACTTCATTAGATTAAAATCTTATTGGCAGTAGCATGTAGACTACCATACGTACCTAAAGCATCCCCATTGTGAGGAACTTAAGATGTAGTAGTACATAACATAGTTCAGCACTTATCATTCCTAAGTTGTTTTGGTTTAGGGCATGTTCTTTTGCTGGGAATTTGTAAGGTAAAATTAAAAGTTTTGAGAGATTTTGAAGTTTGGGCAGAATAACAAGTCAGTTGGGAGATTTATTCCTCTTTTTCTTGTGGGATATCACCACTTTCCAATGGTGGGTAGATCATCTTCAGTGTTATGAAACGAGTCTAATATTTGATTGGCCAGAGGAAGTTGGTGTTTTTTGTTGAATGATTTAGAAATTTTGAGCTAATCATAAAATTGATTGACAACTGATCTTGTTGGAAATTGAGTGACAACTGATCTTGTTGGAAATTTACTAACATTTACCAATTGGAGTTCTTTGCCATATTCCGGATCTCATATCTGGTTTTGAAAGGTTAATCAGTTCCTCATCTGAGTTGAAGTGGTAACATTTGGGAGCTGGGTTAAGACCAATTATCTGGCTAAATGTAGTGTTTTTGATGTCCAAAATAATTTACTGCAAAGTGACATTTCACATTAAATTTAGATTAGGCATATGAGCATCTGCAGGAATCAATGCCCCTTGATCTGGGCTTTTACAGGATGCAATTAAAAAATCTCTCTTAGTTTTTTTCTTTAATTTGCTGATTTAAGATTTTGAATCTAAAAGCTGCATAAACCCCACCCCATCTGCTTTAGTTCTAGCCCAAGGACAATTATTATGGTTGTGGTCCTTTTTGTCTGTATGAGAATGAGTTCAGATTATGTTATTTGGCTAAGGAGTGAAATTATTTGTGTACCAGCACTCTACTTTCAGTTGTAAGATAGTTGTTGAGTTCTGAAAGCAAGGAATAGATTTCATTGTGCTGAAAGCCAGGACCAGACCACATTTTCATCTCGCTTGTTGAGTACTGCAACAGCAAACATTCTATTACAACACAGGTATGAGAGGTACTTGGTATTTTATATCCTGCATGAGTGTGCCCCCTATTGAAGGAGGGTTTTGTCTCACATTGGTTTGGGATAAGAATTTTGTGTTAAATATGAGATTTAGGCAAACCTCCTCCCCTTGAGCTAGCTTTTAGGATTGAGTTAGATTGCGTCTATTTTCTCTACATGGTATTAGAACTTGATGGCCGACATTCTCGATGCATATAGTTCTTTGTATGAATCCAAGGAGATTGTTTTGATTGGATCAATAGAAATTTTTTTTTTCTTTTTACAAGAAAAAAAATAGTTTATTAAAGAAAGACAGGAAACTTCTTCACTTAACCGAAACACAGCAATAGCAAAACAGATAACAAACACGTGACAACAGAATAGAGGAGTGCCCCCTGATCTTACTGAAAAACGCTCAAAAACCTCCTCTGAAGGCCCCTAAAGCATAATCCCATAAAGAAGCCATGGCTACGAGTATGTTTGTGTTGTTGTTGTCCTTCCTTATTGGAGCTCTCTCTCTCTCTCTCTCTCTCTAAGCAAAGAGAATGAATATTATTTAAGGGGTCAAAAATTCCTTTGATTTGATGTTGTACATAGATCAAATTCTTTCTTATATTGGATTTCACTTAACTATTTACGTTTCATTTTGTGTTCTTGGAGTAGAAGTTTTGTGTATCACCATGCTATTAAGTATTTTTATTCAAGTTCTTTTCTTTCTAAGAGGTGGATCACATAGAAAACTTGTTTGTTCTCTCTATCAAACCTTCTCTAGTGCTTGTTTTGCAAGTTGAAGAATAATATTTCTGGCTTATTCATGGCATGTTGAATGCTTACCTTAAGTCTTACATGTCAGGAGTGTAAAAATTTTAAGTACCCTTGAATTCATTTGTCTTTCATTGAAGATGGTGTCTTTGCTTGGTAGTAATTTTGAGCCAGCATGAAGCTAATGGCTGAATTCAGCTACTGTCAACTTGGTGAAGAAAATATGAGATGTCATTTTTCTTAATTATATGTGGGGATGTAAATTACAGAATATTATGATTCAATTTCTGATTCCCCCTCCCTATGGGATTTCTCCAGGAAACAATTAAAATATGCTTGTTGCGGGAAAGTTTCAACTTGAATCTCCATAATTAAGACAATCCTAATTATGATCTCTTATGAAACTGCACTACACACTCTAATAGTCAACAAAACTGTCCAAGAAATTCAAAGTTTACAGTGACACGAGGTTGTCTCTTTGTATATATTGTTTTTGTTGTTGTCATTATTTTTGAATGTGCTTTATTTAGTTTCCTGGCATCCCCTGAATTGTTTGTGCATACCAATAAAATGGAATGATCTACAAATTGAGTTAGCTGTTACATTTCCTGAAAAGCTGCAAATCATAGATGGTTCTGTTATCAGAAATATATGGTTTTTTCAAGAGAAGGAGCTCTAATATTTGCCATGACATATTTGTAGAAATCTTTCATTCAAGCTGTCTGGACGAGGAGACCTCGAGGTGAAGCGGCAAAGAAACCCAACAAGAAATCATGGAAACAGAGGACAGCCATGTATATGAGGCCATTCTTACTCAATGTTTTCTTCTCATAGAGATTTATCCATGCGAAAGTTATGTACCAGGGAAAAGCAAAGTGATATCAGTTGCTACTACAAATGCCAAGGTTCTCAGAAGCAGTTTACCATTGCATACCGATCACGACGCCTGGAGAGTTATTGCTGAGAGATCAAAGGAAGCTGAGGTATATGCAATGTCTTATAAACCTAGAAAGAATGAGTGGATTGAAGGAAAGCTCGAGATTGTCAAGAATTCCATTAAAGGAATGAAGGGTGTAACAGAGTCAAGTAGAAGGTAATACACTGTCAACTTTGAGTTCGACCCAGTTCGGCTTGGAAACAGACATTGTGAAAACCAGCATCAAGATGGCAAATCTAGTAGCTTCACAAGGTGCATAAACGTATACATGTGATTTTTTTAGGAAAATTTACAATTTGATCCCAAGGTTTTGTCTTATATAACACTTTAGTCCTTGAATTTTGAAAAATTAATTATTTTGTCTCGAATTTTACAATATATTACAATTTAATAATTAAATTTTAAAAATTTAATTATTTAATTCTTAGATTTCACACTATATCATACTTTAGTCCCTATAATTTTAATATATAAAACAATTTAGTCCTTACGTCAATGGATGGAATTATTATAAAAATTAAAATTATGGATATTAAATTATTTTATATATTAAAATTAAAAAG